>NC_069502.1:1214502126-1214534626 GCF_027579735.1 Bombina bombina
ACGCTCCGGGCTATTTGCCCTGCACTTTCTTAAGGGATTAAATGCCCTACATCTCCTGAGTGTCCTGCTTGTAACTTAACTTAACTTAACACTTAATATAACTTAATAACTAATAAATAACAACACAACACAGTTCTGTGGGTGAAAGACCCGTGGGTCGCATTTATTGGTACCAGCCCGTGGAACTGGCAGGTAACTTATCCACGGGTGGCGGGCAATCGGGGCCTACATCTAACTATGAATAACCCCTTCTAGAAAATGGCCCAAGGGACACCGCTGCAGACCACAAGGCGGAGATACTCACGCAGCTTTCATAATTAGGGGTTTTCCGGCCCAACAATAATCAGCCCGAGCACGCCCAAGCATACCAAGCCTGTGACGTCACCCTGACCGCACTGGCCATTACTCAAACCTACTTCCAGTCTGCAGCCGTGATCCTGACCACCCACCACAAGAGACTGACCTGCATTTACAATGGTCCTGACTCTTGCCACCACCCTATACTCTTAGGAGTAACTCCTGCCTGATGTTCTGCAAGAACAAATCTACTCCTGCCGGTTCTAAATGAACCCCATCCTGCCTATACAAACCCTTATGGGCTGCCGAGATGTTCCCGTGCTCTACCACAAAACCCTCAAGTTCAACTACCTGCTTCCTCAGGTCCCTATTGATCTTTTTCCTGACCTGGAAAGCTGCCTTATGACACACCATGTGCCTCCATCTTAATCTAGGGATCACATTCGACCACCCGATTCTCACACCTGGAAACCAGAGTTTGAACTGCCTCAGGTCTGACTGCATTGCCCGGATTAGATCCAATGTGGGAATGGCCCCCACATCATTGCCGCCAGCATGAATTATCAGAATGTGAGGTTTCTCCCACCTTTTCGCTGCGGTCTGGAGCAATGCAGGCAGATCTGACCAAGCCAAGCCTCTGCGCCCTAGCTAACGTAACACAGCCCTGGATGATTGAAATCCTAGCTGCTGTCCTCCTGCATGGCTGCAGCTCTAATTGCGGCCCAGTGCACATATGAATGGCCGACGATCCACACCCGTACAGGACCTGGACGTATTTCTGAAACAAAGGAAACAAGAGTTAGCCCGCTTGCAGTAGACCAGATCCACACAACCTTGGCCCATAACCTTCTGGTATCACCCCCCGCAAGCCCCCCAACTCTTGCATGCATGACCCTTGATCCCCGATCTCAAACATACAGCGGCCTAACGTAAGACTTATACCGCTGCGACCTCCACCGCCCCAATGAGCGGATCCGATCCGAGGACCAACCCAGCTCTGCTGCTGTCGTCGCTGCCCCCACCCTAAAGGAGTGTGGGGCAATCCGAGACCCGTCTAGACCAGCCTTTTGCGCTGCCTTATCCAATACCTTTCCAAACTGGTATCTGGTCAGCGGGTCTCCATTAGCATGTATCAAAAACCTGGAGGAGCCTCCTGGCCGTACTTCCAGGTAAGATGACACTAGCCGCACGGGGCAACAGGCAACACCCTGCTGCCCCGGCAGGGAAATCCAAGCTCCCCGGCCTCCTGGTCCGTTTTGGACCTGGGAATGAACAATAGCACGGAGTCCTCCACCAGCCGAACATGGCTGTGCATGACCCCCCCTGTGGCCGCCGTTCTGGTTCGCGGTATCAACTCACCCACCCTTAATTCGCCATGAAACGCCAAGCCAAAGGCTGCCCGAAGAGGCGAGCCTCAAAAGGTGAGAAAACATACCTCTGGCAGCATGTCCAGTAATTTTACTAGCCGTTCTGCCGTAATGGGCTCCCTTGTGTCCCGTCGTGGAACTTCCAGACGGCCCCAGCCCCTCAACAGCTGTTTAACGAGAAAGGATCGTGACTCGTCTTTAAAGGCGTATAGCCTGCAGAAAAAACGCCACAGCCGATAGTCTTGCTACCACCGCCCCCTTCGTTGCTCGCTTACCTCTCAGCTCCGCCAGCCAGCGCACAGAAACCCTTGTTCACCCTCACAAGAGGGAACTCACGAAGGTCGCAAAAACCTACCCATTCACTCCAGTACCTCACGTATGCCGACCATGTGCTGGGTGCCAACGAAGCCCGCAACACCGGGATCAGTTGCTGTAGTCCTTCGCCATCTGCCACAAAAAGAGAGGGCAAGAAAGACCATTAGGAGCCGCGGCAGGCGCCGCAGCCCTAAATGCCCCCCACTGGAAGCGCGACAGTGCATCCGCGACTATATTCTGCACCCCTGGCACATGCCGGGCCCTAAAGTCAATGTTCAGTTGCAAACATCTCAACACCAGGTGTCGCAAATAATGTACGACCACAGGCGATGAAGCAGAAAGCCTGTTAACCGCAAACACCACGCTGAGATTATCCGTCCAGAAAATCACAGCCCTGTTACTCCGCACTCCAAGCCCCTTCAAAGTAAGCCCCATACCCGGATGCTCCTGCAGCGTCCGTGAACAGATGTAGCGCTTGGTTAGATATCGGCTCCCTTCGCCACATGCAGACGCCGTTAAAGTCCTGGAGAAACCTCTCCCAGACCCTGCAAATCCGCCACGAGGTCCCTCGTGATGCGAATGCGCGATGCCGGAGCCCTACCTCCGCCCAAACACCGCTCTAGCCGCTTGCTAAACACCTTCCCCCACGGGATCACTCTCCCTGCAAAGTTAAGGAGGCCAAGGAGCGATTGCAGTTCCCGAAGTGAACATGTCTGCGTTGCAACCATGGCCCCTACAGCCGCCAACATCTTGGCGACCTTCTCCTTGGGCAGCCTACATTCACCTGCCACTGAATCGATTTCGATGCCAAGGAACGTCAAGCACGTGCACGGCCCCTCCGTCTTATCCTCTGCCAGAGGAACCCCAAACCTGGCCATCATGAACCTCATGACTTTCATTAACGAGGCACATTCTTGCGAGTTGGCCGCCCCTACCAGGAGAAAGTCATCCAAGTAGTGCGCAACTCTATCACTCCCAGCCACTGAGACCACCGCCCAGTGCAGGAAAGTGCTGAATGCTTCAAAGTACGCGCAGGATATCGAACAGCCCATGGGCAGACAACGGTCGACATAATAACCCCCTTCAAACCAACACCCCTATCAGCCCGAAGGATGATGGGTGAATCGGGAGTAGCCTAAACGCGGATTCAACGTCTAATTTCGCCATTAATGCTCCCGGGCCCCGTTCTTTAACCAGAGCCAGCGCGTCGTCAAACGACTGGTAACGGACCGAGCTCAATTCCTCCGGAATAGCGTCGTTTACCGACCGCCCTTTCGGATAAGAGAGATGTTGTATGAGCCTGAACTTACCTGTCCTCCTTCTTGGGGGACCACCCCTAGCGGGGAGACAACTAAATCCGGTAGTGGCAGGTCCCTAAAAGGGCCTGCAACCCTACCCAAGGCCACTTCTTTGCCCAGTTTTTCCCTGACTGCCTCAGGGTATTGGGAAGCCGATTTCAGGTTTTTCCTGTCACGTGCTCCCCCTACCTGGCCAACTACCGGTATCACAAAGCCCTCACGCAACCCGCTATCCAGAAGCTGAGCAGCCGCCCTATCTGGGTACCTACGCAGCCACTTACAAATGACCTGGACTCTAAGTGGTGAATCCGCCCTTAGCGCCAGCGCCTCCTTTGCCCCCAAACCAATCAGTTTGGGTGTCTCGCTTTTTGGAGCAATCAGCACCGGGGTGCTGCCCGCTGCAGAACTTGCAGACGTGCTTGAACGTGCACGATGTGCCCCGCTCGCACGCCTTGTCCTGATATCGCCAGCATACACCCCCTTGTCCGCCGTCGAAAGCGCAAAGTCTGCCTACCCCCGGGCGATGCCGCTATGGCGCCCCCTTGCGCCCACCTTTCCGCATCAAGATGCGCCCAGAGGTGCAAATCCATCGTACCAAAATCAAGCAGTGGGTTGCCCACTTTCTTTTTCCGGTATAACATATCATACTCCCTCCAAGCACCATCGGCAAACTTTCTGTGTATTGCGTCGATGGTGTCAACGTACTTAAAGAGGGCAGTCCCCTGATCGGGAAACCTCTCCAAGTAGCAAGTGGCGTAGACCCGGAAACATCGATGCCACTCCTCAAGGGTATCAGGCCGCCTAAATTTCTTAGGGCCCGTACCATCCTCCGCCATCGCCTTAAACTTAAAAGCCTCTGCAGACAGCTCAAACATATTTACATACTTACCGTCCTGGATACATTTCACAGTTTTAGATTTAAGGTGTGCATGCAAACTGTGTACCTGGCACGAATAAGTATCCCCGTGTACTGCTGCCTTTCTGTTCACCGCCTGTGGTGACCCCCCAGCAACCCCTAAGAGTTGAGATGACTGCGCCCCACTACTTGGCATTGCCATCCCTGTGATTGCCCTTACTCATCTTCCTCAACATTCTATACATCCTCCTATGCCCTTCGTGTGCAAACCCAGGGACCCATCTATCTCAGATCCTGACCCAGACCCACTAGAGCTGGAAGAATTACACTGCCCCCTAGGTAAACCAAGTTGCATCTCACCAGAGGAAGCGCCCGATGTGGCTTGGCCTTGTCCAGAAGCACTGCTGACTCCTCTAGGCACGAGAGCTCCTGAACTCTGAGTCGCCATATCCCTGCTGGATGAGGAAGTCCTGGGTACCTGCAAAATAGAAGCCAAGAGGGGAGTACCTCAGGAAGGGCCAGCCATCTCTTCCCTATCCCCCCTTTCCTCAAATTCTAGATAACCCTCCCGGTCACTGTCACTCACACCGCATGCCACACTCACATCATCATCCGTACTGGTGGCCAACCCGCTAGTCGAATCCTCTTGAAATCTCACGGTCCTACTCCGACCCTGAGACTTCGATCCCCTAGCCTGTCTCGCCTGTCCCCTCCCGGGGCTCTCTAAGCCTTCCCCAGTGCCAACGCTAATACTAGCATGCCCCCTTTTGACAGCCCCCCTTGTGGCTATTTGTTCAGATCGTGCTGGTGAAGTCCTGCTGGGCGTCATTATACCCTGCAGGCCTTGCGCCTGGGGCTCCGCTATTGCGGCCTCGCCCCTTGAGCTGTGTGCCAGGAGGGCCCCCTTATTCGCGGTCTTAGCCGCGGGGGCCTTTCCTTTCCTTTGGGCCGCCTTAGCTTTGCCCCCTCCTAACGTAGGCCGCGAGCGCGAGGAGGGTGCCCTGTCGGCATCCCCCCTTTATTACTGGGTCCAGCGCACACCCTGCTGCGATGCCCCCGGAGTGCCCTCCGGGGGCCCCTGCTGCCCCGCTGCCACACTCACAGTTGCCCCATGATTCAGCATCTCTGCCTCTCTGTCCGGCCCACCATGCGCCCCCCCGGCCTCCTGGGCCCCATCGTTCTTGCCCCCAAGAGCGGGTGTCCCCCCCCGAGGTGCTCCCTTCTTACCTTCGGAGCCCGGGGGGGAACGATCCGCTCTGCTCGCTGTCCAGATTGCGACTGCCGCGAGCGGAAATGACGTCACCGGAAGTGACGCAGGAGCGCGCAACGCCGCCGGAAGTCGACGCGGCGGCCATTTTAGATGCCACGAGGGACGACGAACCAGAGGCCTGTACATCACCGTAGGCCGAAGCCGGGGCCTGAAGTACCGCCGGACCCGACAACGCACCCGCGAGGACCGACGCCAAGGACTGGAGGAGAGCCACCGCCGCCGCCACCGATTCCCCGGAGAGGACCACTGCCGCAGGTGAGGCCGCACTGCTCCCACTACCCGCGCCAATGACACTCTCCCCCGAGGTGCTCGCACCTCCTAAGGCCTCGCTTGGCCTTGCCACTACAGGCCCCTGCTTAAGGCCGACACCGGAACCCCCGGCTATAGAACCGGGACCCCCGGAGCCGAACCCGGAGCTCCCCTGAGACCCCCTAGGCCCTAAAACCGAACCGCCGAGCGCTCCTACTCGCCCCTCAGGACCAATCTCCCCTGAGGGCCTACATTCTGACTCACCCGACTGATAAGCTGTACCGGGGCCACCATCCCCCCCTATACATACACACATTATATATATATATACACACATACACACATTATATATATATATATATATATATATACACACATACACATTTATATATATACACACATACACACATTATATATATATATATACACACATACACATTTATATATATATATATATATATACACACATACACACATTATATATATATATATATATATATATACACACATACACACATTATATATATATATACACACATACACATTTATATATATACACACATACACACATTATATATATATATACACACATACACACATTATATATATATATATATATATATATATATATATATATATATAGAGACACATACACATTTATATATATATACACACATACACACATTATATATATATATATATATATATACACACATACACATTTATATATATATTTACACACATACACACATTATATTTATATATATATACACACACACATACACATTTATATATATACACACATACACACATTATATATATATATATATATATATATATATATATATATATATATATATATATATACACACATACACACATTATATATATATATATATATATATACACACACACACATTTATATATATACACACATACACACATTATATATATATATATACACACATACACATTTATATATATATACACATACACACATTATATATATATATATATATATATATATATATACACACATACACATTTATATATATATACACACATACACATTTATATATATACACACATACACACATTATATATATATATATATATATATATATATATACACACATACACACATTATATATATATACACACATACACATTTATATATATACACACATACACACATTATATATATATATATATATATATATATATATATATATACACACATACACATTTATATATATACACACATACACACATTATATATATATATATACACACACATACAGACAGAGAAGCGCTCTCTCGGGAATAACTCATTACTTAATGTTTTTTTACAGAGTAGAACTTTCCTGAAGTATGTCAGTCTAATCCCACCTAGCAAGGCCAGTCCAGCCCCAAAATACCTATGTATATGTATATAAAGTTTTAAAAAAAGGCTTCACTACTCCAATTAAACTTCTGTGGTTTTATTCCAAGCAAACAGGCATAGGCAACGTTTATATAAATATAAATATATACACATACATGCACACAATATAGCCCTTTCCATTTTAAAAATAAATAAATAAATTAAACGTATACTAAAATGTATTAATATTGATATAAATCATTTTTACCAGATAGCGTATATATGCGTGTAATACTTTTTTAAATGTATTTATGTTGTGTTATGCTAGGTTTCCACTTACGCAAATCCAACGAGCTCAAATTTTGTTTGCGCTGATGCAAACGCATTTATTTTTTAAGATGCACGCAAGTTAGCAAACAATAGCACGCCACTTGTAATCAAGCCTATAGTACACAAAACACCCACACATTCTTAAGCCTACCTCAGTATGCTGTCATGGAAAGGAGCTAAGGGGCCTATTTATCATGATGCGAGCGGACGTGATCCGATATTGCTGATCATGTCCGCTGTACATCGATAAATGCCGACAGCATACGATGTCTGGATTTATCATTGCAACAGCAGTTCTTGTGAGCTGCTGTTGCAATACCGCCCCCTGCAGATTCGCGGCCAATCGACCGCTAGCAGGGGGTGTCAGTCAGACCACTGCTTCATAACTTGTGTTTCTGGCGAGCCTGAAGGGCCTATGGGGCCTATCTATCAAGCTCCGAATGGAGCTTGATGCCCCGTGTTTCTGGCGAGTCTGCAGGCTCGACAGAAACAGCAGTTATGAAGCAGTGGTCACCAAGACTGCTGCTCCATAACCTGTCCGCCTGCTCCATAACCTGTTGATTGACACCCCCCTGCTGGCGGCCGATTGGCCGCGAGTCTGCAGGGGGCGGCGTTGCACCAGCAGCTCTTGTGAGCTGCTGGTGCAATGCTGAATATGGCGAGCGTATTGCTCGCCGTATTCAGCGAGGTCTGGCGGACCTGATCCGACAGTGCGGATCAGGTCCGCCAGATCTTGATAAATAGAGGCATATGTCTCAACAAAGGAGACCAATAGAAAGACGTAAAAGGTACATTTGGCTATTGAAGTGAACTGGAAAGATTTTTTTTAAACTAAATTGTACTGTCTATCTTAAGCATGAAAGTTCAATTTTGAATTTCATGTCCCTTTAAATCTTTAGGGAGTAAATAAACAAAATTGCGTGAGACAACTCACTATCTCAAATTTTACTTGAAAGCAAGAATTTGCATGCAAAATCTCATATAGCAACTAACTCCACTCTCTGCTGCCAACACGTTGCAGACACTTATTGCTATGCTAACCAGATTAGCACACTTACATAACACTGTTACTGGAAGGCAGCCAGTCTCACCATCACAAGCTGGTAACAGAATATCTCTTTGTACTCCAGCAATTATTATATTAATATTAGTATTTATTGGTACTTTTTCAGATTTTAGGGATACAATATCGTCTCTATAACACAGAGTCCTGCAGGCTTTGTGTAGTACATGGTATTTTGTGCTAAAAAAACAAGTGTCTGAGTCTGGAGTCCTGTCAAGGTTCAGGGAAATCCATGGGGGTTTCTTCATCCAAGAAAATACAGACTGTTCTCTATAAGATGTTTTATAGGCTCCTGATGTAGCAAAAAATAGAATTTCTTAGCAAATAATTGTCTGATTTATGGGGAACAAGTAGAATTCAGAAAACCAGTCAACTATGAGAAAGCACAAGTGAAATGCGTCAATTGATGGTAACGTAAAGTAGTCATTGTATATGCTTTCATGATTGTTCTTTTGTATGTTTTTTTTTATTTTTTATTTGGCCCAAACAAAAATGAGTACAATATAAACATTAAGTTTGTATCACACAGGGCAAAATTACATCTGAATACAATTCGTAAATAGAACATCTTAATTAAGAACTTAAATCTTTGTCATCTTACATTCACTTTGATGGGATTTTTCCATTTTATCTCTAGATGATCTTAAATCTAAATACGTATCAACATATGAACATAGAAGTAGAAAAAGAAGAAAAAAAATTTACCTACTTGGGTTGATGTAGTAATACACACAACAATTTTGCTAACAAAGCCCTGTAGTTTTTCTAGAAGATATAATCTGTCCAAAAGTAAACATAATTATTTAATTGGCTCCGCAGTAAGCCATAATAACACATAACAGGATGAGCCAGCTTCAAAGTGGAAAGCAAAAACTGTCAGGGTGCCAGGAATCAGACTGAGACGAGAAGTGCAAAAATAATCACACCTTTATTAATAGCAAAAAATAATAAAAAGTCCACAAGTCAAATAACAAGCCAGGAGTCAAAACCAGAGCTGGTAGTCAGATGAGCCGAGTCAGGAGCCAAAGCGAATAGTCAGATGAGCCGGAATCAGGAACAAGGAAAACAGCAGAGTCAGGAACAAGCCAGGGATCAGGAACCAGGAAGGACATCAGGCAGCCAGGTAATACACAGGAACTCTCACAAACAGGTCTGAGACAACGCAAAGGCAAAGCATACTGAACAGAGGCCCTTTAAATAATAAGTGATGACATCACAATTCTGAGACTGCATCCTTTCTCACATGGATGACGCACACCAGTCTGGCCATAAAAGGAAGTGTAGGAAATGAGCAGCATCCCCCACAATGCACCATAGTCAGGAAGAGAGGTGAGTAAAATGACTGCCAGCAGCACATGCAAACAACAGGGAAAAAACCCTGACAGTACCCTCCCCTCAATGACCCCTCCCCCGTGGGAGGACAAAAGGCTTATTGGGGAAACGGGCATGGAAGGCATGGAGGAGGGAACCCAAGAACGCTCCTCCGGACCGTAGCCCCTCCAGTGAACCAAATACTGTACATGGCCCCTGGACATACAAGAGTCAATAATGCTGCTGACCTCATACTACTCATGGTTGTCAACAAAGATAGGATGGGGACAAGGCAACACAGTGGTAAACCGATTACAAACCAATGGTTTCAAGAGGGAGACATGAAAAACATTGGAGATGCGCATAGCAGGAGGAAGGTCAAGAGCGTAGGCCACAGGATTAACCCTTCGGAGTATTCAAAAAGGACCAACATAACGGGGAGAAAATTTATTAGAAGGAACACGAAGGTTCAAGTTGCGGGAGGACAGCCAAACTCTCTCACCAACCTGGTAGGAAGGTGCGGGCAGATGCCTACGATCAGCCTGGAATTTTATGGCGCTGCATAGAACGATGAAAGCAATCCTGAATCTGCACCCACGTGGAACGGAGTTGCTGGAGATGCTCCTCCAAAGCCGGAATACCCTGAGACATGAATGAATCGGGCAACAAGGATGGTTGAAGCCCACAATTCGCCATGAACGGGGATAACTTGGAGGAAGCATTAATAGCACTATTATGAGCAAACTCTGCCCAAGGTAACAGTTCAGACCAATTATTGTGGTGATCTGAGACATAGCAATGGAGGAACTGTTCCAGAGCTTGATTAGACCGCTCCGCAGCCCCATTGGATTGAGGGTGATATGCCGAGGAGAAGGAAAGCTGGATCCCCATTTGAGCACAAAAGAAACGCCAAAATCTGGAGACAAACTGGCTACCCCGGTCCAACACTATCTCCTTGGGTAACCCATGTAAATGGAAGACCTCCCGGGCAAAAATCGAAGCAAGTTCCTGAGCGGTAGGCAGCTTCATCAAGGGAATGTAATGTGACATTTTAGAAAACCGGTCAACTACCATAAGGATAACAGTATTGCCATTGGAAACAGGGAGCTCGACAATGAAGTCCATGCAAAGATGTGTCCAAGGACGCTCACCATTAGCAATAGGTTGAAGAAGACCCACAGGAAGACGTTGAGGAGTCTTATTCTGTGCATAAACTGAGCAGGAGGCAACATACGCAGCAATATCGACAGACCGAATCATTTGGTTCTTGCCTGGGTGACCTGCGGCTTTAGGATAGTGGTAAGTGTGCAAAAGTTTAGTTCGAAGATTCTCAGGAACAATACACTTACCACTAGTTTCTCAGGTGGTGCATTGGTTTGTGCAGCCAGGATCTCCTCCCCCAAGGGAGAAGTCAAATTAGTATGTATGGTAGCCAAAATATGGTCAGGAGGTATAACAGGAGTAGGTACAGACTCCTCCTTGGACAGAGGCGAAAATTGTCGAGAGAGGACATCAGCCCTAGCATTCTTACTACCAGGCAGGTAGGAGACCACATAATTAAACCAAGACAAAAATAGCGCCTATCTGGCCTGTCGGGGCGACAAACGTTTTGTTTCAGCTAGATAAGTTAAATTCTTGTGGTCAGTAAGAATGAGCACTGGCACGCAAGTACCCTCGAGAAGATGCCTCCATTCCTTGAGTGCCAAAATTATGTCCAGTAATTCCCTGTCGCCAATTTCATAATTGCACTCTGCTGGAGACAATTTCTTAGAGAAGAAACCACACAGATGCAAGGAACTGTCAGACGTAGGAAGTTGAGACAAGAGGGCACCTACTCCAGTCTCAGATGCATCGACCTCAAGAACAAAAGGCAGGACAGGGTTAGGATGAGCCAGAACTGGAGCAGCAGCAAAGGCAGTCTTAAGACTATCAAAGGCCTTAATGGCAGTAGGTGACCAATGGAGTGGATCATTCTCTTTACGGGTCATGTCTGTGATAGGTTTTACCAAGGAAGAAAAGTTTTAATAAACTTTCTATAGTAATTGGCGAACCCCAAAAAACGTTGAATAGACCGAAGACCAACTGGGCGAGGCCACTGCAGAACTGCAGATAACTTGTCAGGATCCATGGAGAACTCTGCAACAGAGATAACATAACCTAGGAAGGTTACTTGAGTCTGATGGAACTCACATTTCTCGAGTTTACAAAACAGGCCGTTCTCACATAGTCTCTGAAGAACCCGTGTAACATCAGAACGATGAGCCTCAAGTGTGGGTGAGTGTATGAGGATGTCATCTAAGTACACCACAACACACTGTTGCAACATATCTTGTAGGACATCATTAATAAATTCCTGAAAAACAGCAAGAGCATTACATAGGCCAAAGGGCATTACAAGATACTCATAATGCCTGCTCCTGGTGTTAAATGCTGTTCTCCATTCGTGACCCTCCTTAATCCTAATGAGATTTTATGCTCCTCTCAAATCAAGTTTAGTAAAGACCGTAGCTCCCTTGAGGTGGTCATAGAGTTCCGTAATGAGCGGAATAGGGTAAGCATTCTTAATGGTAAGACGATTAAGACCCCTATAATCGATACATGGTCTTAACTCGCCACCCTTTTTCTTCACAAAGAAGAAGCCAAAGCAGGATTTGCGGATGATTCCCCACGACAGAGCATCGGCAACATACTCCTCCATAGCACAATTCTCTGCAACAGACAGAGGGTACACCCGGCCCCGAGGAGGAATGGCTCCGGGTTGCAGGTCTATGGCACAATCGTAAGACCGGTGAGGAGGCAACGTACCAGCACGCACCTTGTCAAACACGTCTAGGAACTCTCGGTACTCCTCTGGCAATTGAGATACTGAAGAAGTGCACTGGTTTCCAAAGACAAGTGGAAATACATTGCGGAGACCACGACAAAATTTTCGGACCTGCGCCAGTCAAGAATGGGATTGTGCTTTTGGAGCCAGGGATAACCCAGAACAACCAGAAAATGTGGAGAGTTTATCACCTGGAACAGTAGGGTTTCAAATTGGAGAGCCCCAATAGCCATGGACAACAGAGCAGTTTAGTGAGTAACGAGTGCGGGCTGAAGGGGCCTGCCATCAATGGCCTCAATAGCAAGCAGAACGGACTGAGGCAAAACAGGAATGGAGTGCTTTGATTCAAAAGCACTGTCAATGAAATAGCCCGCAGCACCGGAGTCAACAAGAGCCTGAGTGACTATGGAGGAGTCCACCCAGGAAAGGACAACATGACAAAAGGTTTCTCCTTAAGCGGTTTTGGGGACGAGGATAAACCACCCAAGCTCTGCCCCCGACAGGACCTTAGGTGTGAGCGTTTCCCGTCCGTGTAGGACAAGACATCAAAAGGTGGCCCTTTAACCCACAATAGAGGCAGAGCTCCTCCCTCCTCCTAAAGGCCCTTTCCGCCATGGAGAGACGCGTGAATCCCAACTGCATTGGCTCAGGGATCAGGAGGCATGGGAGGAGAGGGAGGCATGGGTGGGAAGGAACACGTAGGAGACAACGGAACAGGAGGCTTCCGCAAGCGCTCCTCTCTCTGAGTCTGATGTCAATTAGGATAAAAAAAGACACAAATGCCTCAAGATCCTCTGGTAAATCTCTGGCAGCAACTGCATCTTTAATCACATCAGAGAGCCCATGAAAGAAGGCGGCAACAAGTGCTTCATTGTTCCAACCTACCTCTGCGGCAAGCATACAGAACTCAATAGCATACTGAGCAACAGATCTTGTACCTTGCTGAATGGACATGAGTCGTTTAGTAGCAGAGGAAGAGCGAGCCAGAACATCAAATACCCTTTGAAAGGAGGCCACAAATTCAGGGTAATTTGAAATCACAGGTTTATTAGTCTCCCACAAGGGATTAGCCCAGGCAAGAGCTGTGTCAGAGAGTAACGAGATGAGAAATCCCACCTTAGCTCTGTTAGAGGGAAACGCCTGAGGTAACATCTCAAAGTAAATGCCCACCTGGTTCAAAAACCCTCTGCACTGAATAGGATCGCCTCCATATCGCTGAGGTAGAGGTGCAGAACTGGACATGCTCCTGGTAGGTATAGGTGGAGCAGCAGAAACAGGAGCAGCCATAACTTGCGGGACACTTTGGTCCAAATGTGCAGTGCGAGTCAGCAGGGTTTGCAGGGCTAGTGCAAATTGATCCAAGCTGTGATCCTGTTCATCCATCCTGGAAATGATGGCAGGTAAAGGTGGATTATTAGCACCATCAGGATTCATGGCCTTTGCGTAATGTCAGGGTGCCGGAATCAGACTGAGACGAGAAGTGCAAAAATAATCACACCTTTATTAATAGCAAAAAATAATAAAAAGTCCACAAGTCAAATAACAAGCCAGGAGTCAAAACCAGAGCTGGTAGTCAGACGAGCCGAGTCAGGAGCCAAAGCGAATAGTCAGACGAGCCGGAATCAGGAACAAGGAAAACAGCAGAGTCAGGAACAAGCCAGGGATCAGGAACCAGGAAGGACATCAGGCAGCCAGGTAATACACAGGAACTCTCACAAACAGGTCTGAGACAACGCAAAGGCAAAGCATACTGAACAGAGGCCCTTTAAATAATAAGTGATGACATCACAATTCTGAGACTGCATCCTGTCTCACATGGATGATGCACACCAGTCCTGCCATAAAAGGAAGTGTAGGAAATGAGCAGCATCCCCCACAATGCACCATAGTCAGGAAGAGAGGTGAATAAAATGGATGCCAGCAGCACATGACACACAACATGGAAAGAAACCCTGACAAAAACAAAACAAAACAAAAAAACTAACAACAAAAAAAAAGGGTGCCGAACCGCCCCCCTCCCTTTTCGCCACTGAGATTAGGTCTTTTTGTATTCCTGGCGACTCTATTATTGTAATTGTTAAGCCCACGATGTAGGGAAGTGACCAGAATAAATGTTTAGAATAACATATTCTGTCTTATTAAAAGGCCAAATTAATTGTATTTGAGAGTCCCTCGGGAGGGAATGAATGACTTTAAGCCATTTAGAGAAAAAGTACTTCAAACTCTTATAAATATTGTATTGTTCTTATATAATTGGCCTAATTAGTTCTTTTTTGAAGTAGATAAATTTGGGCACATGACATGCTTTCCAGTTCTTTAGCAAAAGATTCTGTACCAATAGAATAAGGGTATTAATCAAATCAGGGTTGTGACCTATTTCAGAGTGGGAGGCTAAGAAAAAGACATGCCGTGATGAGATAGTAAAATCTTTATCAAGTACATTGTTTATCCAATAATTAATCTGCGTCCACAACTGGACAATCTTGGGGCATGTCCAAAAATAATGTTCAATATCTTCATGTTCATAATTACACTTAGGGCAGAAAACCTGTTCTCTATACCATTTAGTTAACTTATCTGCAGTGATATATGTTTGATTAATTAATTTAAATGTGAGTCTTGCTATGAGGTTGGAATCCAGGATTTGTATATCAACTTAAAACTATTTTGAATATTTTACAACTCAATTTCAGGAAGAAACTTTGTCCATTTTGCTAAAATATCTGCCCATTGCAGTGAATTTGCATGCGTATTTGCTATATTATAAAAATGTGAGATGGAATATATTCCATCTTGATATAGCTTAATCCCATTATTTAACAAGCCCAAAGACCAGTCAGGATCATATTTGTTTCTCAACTCAACTATATAGTGTCTCAATTGCAAAAAGGCAAAAAAAATCCTTTTGCGACAATTGAAAGCGATTTCGAATATTATGATAAGAACAAATAATGTTTTTATCTGAAATAAGTTGTTTGACCTATATTAGGCCTTTATTCTTCCATTCTTTGAAAGTAGGGTAATATATACCCGGGATAAATTCTGAGTTACCTACAATTGGGAGAAATTCTGTACAATGTGGGTTCAAGTTAATCTCATTACAATATTTTTGCCATGCACTAATTACATTTTTCAGAGTTATCATACAAGATCATTTATGGGTATTTTCGATAAAGGGCAATGTAAGATAGCTTTTATGTCAAATGGTGCAGCTAAATCTGTGTTGCATGCTAGTAGGGTCACATATTCATTTTCTGTTATCCAATCAACTGCAAACTTCAAGATTGTCACTAAATTATAATACTAAATATTTGGAAATGCAAGCCCGGCAACCTCCTTACGACAAGTCAACTTGTTCAAGGAAATACACTGCCTTTTATCCTTCCATATAAAATTGGTACACACCCGATTAAAATCCTTTATATTTGACATCCGTAGAAAAATTGGTAAACTCTGAAGAAGGTAAAGTAATTTGGGGAATAAATGAAGCCTGATTGATCTACATGAATTATATCAGATAGGTGTGGGGCTAATCTCTTAGCGATTATAGAAGTAAGAAGTTTATAGTCAAAATTGAGAAGCAATATAGGCCTATATGATGCCGGATCTTCTGCGTTCATATGCTTTTTTAATATTAAAGTAATATTTGAAGATGTAAAATATCTAGAGCTAGTGGAGCCTGTTATATAGTAGGAATTGTATAGTTTGTGAAGTATAGGTATAATTTGTTCTTGTAATATTCAATAAAACTCGACAGGCAGTAAATCTGGGCCCAAGACCTTATTTAGCTTTGCATGCATAATCCCGTCTAAAATCTCCTCCCATGTGATTGGGAGATTTATTTGCACCATTGCTTCCTGGGGGATCCTTGGTATCCTTAAATTGTCCCAGAATATGAGTTTTTGGTTTCATCTGGAACGTCAGCCTTATACAAATTCTGGAAAAACTCAAAGAAAATCTTCTGTATTTCTAAATTGGTTATTGCCCTTTTCTGACCAATTTTAATTGCTGGGATATCATTCCTCGTTCTATGTTTTGTAATCCTTGCCAGAAATTTGGCCGCTCTACCCCTAAATCCGCCATATAGAGATCTTAAATGTGCTTCTTCCTGAGCACATTTTTGTTTTAGCATTAGGTCTCTTTGAGTTTTAAGATTGATATATCTGTCCCAGAGTTCTCTCGTAGGATTGGCAATATATGCATTATAGCTATTTTTCACGCTATTAGATACTTGAATTTCCATCTGTTTTGCTTTTTTTTTTTAAGGGTACATAGATAAGACTTAATTTCTCCCTGCAGCACGGTCTTCCCAGCCTCCCACAGAGTTTCTATTAAATTGTATAAATTTGTTCCATTTAAGATTTAACCAGTTCTGGAATTTATTATTCTGGATTAAATATTTAGGGAAGAAAAAAACATTGATGGGATTTATTTGAATATCTTTGAGTTTGAATTCTGACAGTATAATCCCTTCAATCTCATCTTATGTTTCCAATCCAAGCAAACGCTCCGAGATTAAAAACATGTCAATCCTTGACAAGGATTGATGGGTCTTAGATAAACAAGTATAAGCTTTAAGATCGGGTTTTGGATAAACCAAATATCCTTCACCCTCACCTTGTTGCAGAAATTTTTAAGAATCCGCACTTTCGGATCACATTTAAACTGTTTTTTGGAACATTCTGCCTATATTAGGCATAAATGTGAGATTCATATCACCTCCAATAATTAATTTCTGCCCATTATATTCAATTAATTTTAAGGCCAAGTTGTCCCAGAACTTTTTATCTATATTATTGGGCCCATATATATTACAAAGGGTGAGTACTGCCGTATTTATTTTAATATTGATGATTTGGAATCTGCCTTTCCGGATCCACCCTCTGATCAATAATTTTGTATGTTAAGTGCTTATTTATCAAAATCAATACCCCATTCTTTCTCGTCTGACTTGGTGCAGCAATTACTTCTCTCACCCATTTAGTTTTAAGTTTACCCGATTCTTGAAGTTGAAAGTGGGTCTCTTGTAGCAGAACTATATCTGGTTTATGAGTCTCTAAAGATTTGATTATGGCCTTCCTTTTAATAGGGGACGTGATCCCTCCCACGTCTTTTGTATGTTTAATAAACTAGATATCTTCATTATTTCAACTTGCTTCTTCAAATCTATATATGGGGCTTTATTTTAAAGAGGGGATCCTTGGCTTTAAAAAAGGGGGTTTCTAGGTCTTTTTGATGGTCTATTATAATAGCCTAGAGCAGGGCTCAACAAACACAGGAGCCAGGGAGCCACTGACTCCTAGAATTATACCCTTGGCTCCTAACTTTTTGGGTTCGTCTCCATATATCTATATACAAATACCACTGCCTGGCTCTTAAATTTGAAACAGATTTGTCAACCTCTGGCATAGAGACCCTTTTATTAAAAAGTGTGTGTCTTTTTAATTTTTTTTTAAATAGTGCTTACATTTTATACCCCTAAATCAAATACAGGTGGCCCTCGTTTTACAACGGTTCAATTTACACCGTTTCAGAATAACAACCTTTTTTTCCAGTCATGTAACTGCTATTGAAAAGCATTGAGATGCAGTTCATTTACTAACATAGCCAGTAGGTAGAGATGTCCGCTTGTGTTGTAGCAAAGCCAAGCAAGCTGATATTAATCAGTTTAACCAGACCTGAGCTATCGAGCAGATTTCAAAGGAACAAGATCTTCCTGTCTATAAATCCGTCCAGATTGGAATGCATAGAAAGAACTGTTTGCAGAAAAATGCAAGTGAAGTCTGTGTTGTGTGATTATTTTATTCGGTTTATAATGATGTTTAGCATTTAAAGTCTTCATTTCAAAACTTTAAAAATAATGTATTAGGTGTTACTTATGACAATTTTGAGAGGGGCCTGGAACCTATCTCCCTCACTTCCCATTGACTTAAATTATAAACTGGGTTTCAATTTACAACGGTTTCGATTTACAACCATTCCTGCTGGAACCTAACCCCAGCGTAAACTGAGGGCTACCTGTATTTGAAACTGCTCAGCCATATCATAACTGCTCAGCAACCTTGACAGTGTAAGGGGGCTAAAATCAGCTCTGAAAGCCAGGAGTGATTAAACGGTGTCTAAGGCATTGTGCGGATGACAACAGCATATCATCATCATAGGAGGAACCCGCATAACTGACCAAAACATTGCTGATATTTAATTAAACAATGATCTTCAGTTAAAAGTTGTAACCTCACTTAGATAATGTACTGAATATTGCAAGACCAGTTTCTCATTTTAAATTGTTGTAGTATTTCTTGACAAACAAAGCTGTTCAATGCATTGCTTGATAATAATATGTGGTGCTCTCTAGATGTTGTATGCAGTTCCTTGAACACAAGTTCTGATAAATGCACATTCGCCAAGTGTCCGGCTTGCCAGTAGCTCGCTGCAGAGAAAAATAATGATTGAAATCAGAGAAACTTATGGGAGAATGAAGCTTTGAAATGTGAGGAGCTAAGGTTCGGTTCCAGCAGATAAAGTGCCTGATTCTAGGGATCAATTAACTAACGAGATCCATGATACAACTCTTTGCCATTATTCCAGTGGACCCAAGGCAGCCAAGCTATGTGTTTTCTTTGAAGTTGAGCCCATACAGCAGAGGGAGGTTGATTATTTTCCATTTCCAGCTTAGAAATTGAGATTGTGATAATGAAATGGTAATGAATTGATCACAACAGTGCCCAAAGCCTAGAGTTGTGGCGCTAGCCATAACATGAGTCACTAGGTCTTATTGTGTTGACATCTTGAACAGCTACTAACACTTTATGGCTTTGCCTGGCCAGCATCTATCAAAGGTATCTCTGTTGTGTTGTGACAGTGGCCATATTAACTTCCCAAGCAAGAACATTGTGAACTAAAGGCTGGTATTGACTGTATTATGCATGAATGGGTTATGAAACATATCATTGTCAAAAAAACTGAGCTTTATTTTTATGGTGAGTCAAAAAGATTTCTCTCCCATTACACAGTAACTAATTCCCAACAACAATTAATGATCCATAGCATGACACATCAGTTAACACCTTTGTATGTCTGCTCAGTAGCCCAGACATATTGATTCTACACTGCCTGCGGTATTGCAAAGATAATATTGTAATTCTACCGGTTTTGTCTTGTTTGCGATATGAGTCACTAGAAACAACCAACATAACAGTATAGAGGAGGGAATATACTCTACAGAATACAACCTAAACAGTTTAATACACAATTAATAACCTTCCTTAAATTCCTATAAAGTTATTGATTACTTTGGAAAAGCAAATATTAAACTGTATCCTTTGAAGTAAAACAAAGCCAGAAATGGAAGAAATGTTAAATGTAAATAATTTAAAAAAATATTTAGGTAGAAATCCCCAAATCGAGAATTAAAAAATCTACACTTATTCTGAAATCCAAACTTTTTAATAAATGTTTTAAACATAAAATTTCAGCAAGTACAATGTTCTCTGCCTGTAAGTTACAATCTTTTCTGCCTGTGTCTTTGATCTAAAATGCAAATAATAGTCTATATTTATTTAAAACAACAAATATTACCTTTCTGATTCCAGTACTGTTCTGTCTTTCTCAGGGTACTATGTGTACTAAAGCATAAACAATGTAATAACAATATAATGAGGTTGTATGTACAAGCTGTATAATGACGTAAATATTACCAAAATATCATAAGATAATCTTGTTGGCAATTGGTCCCATCCCCTCTCCAAACTGTCCCATTTTACAGATGGAAATATTCCAAAATCCAAACCTTTTACTGTCCCAAGCAGTTTGGATAAATAATTTTCTACCTGTCCCTTCCGAACGGCGCTCGCCTATCTCTCAGGACCGACTGACCCATGTTCAACTGCTGTTCACATGGAACCCTTCTCCACTTCGGCCTTCAAAGTTTTTGTTTGAATATTTGCTACTACCACCAAGATCTGCACCCGCGGCGGCTCCGCCCGGGCCCTTGCCCGGGGCTTCCGCGCCCGCCGCGGCGGCCCTCCTAAGTATCTATATATATATTTAGTGGACAGAATGCTATTGGAGGGGTTTATTACTATTAAAAGATCTAGACATCCCATGATATCCCAGAGTATGAATGTCACACTTGATGATCTCAATGTAAGATGAGCTTTGCAACATTTGGGCATCTGTGCATAGGTTTAAATTAAGTTAACAAATAGGAATTAACAGACTTAAAGGGATATAATACTCATGTGCTTAATAACTGATGCAGTATAACTATAAAAAGCTGATGATAGGAAAATATCACCTGAACATCTCTATGTAAAAATGGAAGATATTTTACCTGACAATTTCCTCAGCTCACCAGAGTTAGTTCTGTGTAAAAAAATATACTTCAGTTACTATCCAGCTGTAGGTAAAAAAAAAAAAAGGAAGAAATGTACAGCAGCCAATCAGCATCAGCAATGCTGAGGTCATGAACTCTTTTACTTTGATCTCATGAGATTTTATAGTAAACTTCCTTAAACTGAATAGGGAAATAAGATGAGTGTGCATGAGGCGGCTCCGTTGCAAGTCCCGGCACAGACAAACTGATTTGCGGCTTAAAGTCCTCTACAATGGGGTTTGAATACTTAGGACATTTGAGGTAAAATATCTTTATTTTTAACATAGAGATGTTTTGGTGATATTTTCTTGTCAGCATTTTACAGCTATGCTGCATCACTTTCAAGTGTTTCAACATTTGGGTATCATGGCTGTGGCGGAAGAGTGGGTGCCCAATCATGGCTGTGGCGGAAGAGTGGGTGCTCAGGTTCACTGATGGGGGTTGGGCCCACATGGTTTCCATTATTCTGTGTTTTAGGGCTTGTTTCTCATGCATGTATGTCAATAACAGTGGTGTATTGCTATTTGTACAAATTATGTCACAAGCCAGTGTACAAAGAAAGATTTTCACAGCCTCTGCTTAAAAGACTGATTTACATATCTGAGCAAGCTGTTTCAAAGCAGAGAGTTAATTACTCATGGCAGTAAATCTTCTAGGGACAAAAGTGGTATCTGGTCAATCTATTACCCTCAGATCTGGCACTTCAAAAGACTGCATTTGTACATCATCAGCCAGACTGACTACAATCTCAGCAGGTGATCAGTGGGTAGGACTGACAGCTGTTAACAGTGATGACCCTCTGTGTGCTGGGTTATGATTGGTTACTAAGATCATCGCTAGGGTGCATGTTGTGAGCTGACAAGAGAGATGGGCAGTTTTTAACAACTTTGCGTGGGACGAAAGAGTTATTCCAAGTTGCCTGAACTATACAGGGAATAAAATAATGATTTGTTCCAGCCATCAATAATTAAAAGACCTTTATTTCTTCATCAATTGGGGTCTTAGACAAACATACAACGTTTCAGACCTACTATAGGTCCTTAGTCATTTATGTGATACATGACTAAGGACCTATAGTAGGTCTGAAACGTTGTATGTTTGTCTAAGACCCCAATTGATGAAGAAATAAAGGTCTTTTAATTATTGGTGGCTGGAACAAATCATTATTTTATTGCTTGGAGTGCTTGCAGGATAAGGCAGATCCTGGGTTCCGTGCCCCACAAGCCACATATTTCTTGGTGCTGTTTTCCACACTTTTCTTTGAACTATACAGGGCTCAGTTACCTAAGAGCTCTCTAAGGGACTATAACAAGACTGTGCAAGAGGACTATTTGTATTTACCTGGATTCTACTGACTGTGGCTGATAGAACAGGGTAGTTTTACTCCTTGTCCCAAATTGAGTGTTCTTTCTGTATTTTGTGTACTTCTGTGTGTTTGCCTATTTTTAGTGAATAAAATACAATTTATTTCACCATTCGTTTTGCTCATTGAAATGATCTGAGTTAAACAACGGTATAGAGTGCTGGTCTCCCATGACAGGCTCTAAAAGGAAATTAATGGTGGCAGCGGCGGGATCATTGAGCTTTTATGTTTAAAATACTGCAGATTGCAAGCCCTCAAATTGAATAGTGACTTACACACGTTACACAGATCAGGAAAGGCACAGGGTCTCTCTGTCACTTAGCTTAGTGCCAGCAGGCGAACATGGACCAGCTTTCAGGATGATTCTGATCATGGGACGGCACCAGGATTGTGGACCGGTGTAGCAGCTATGGGCTACCAATGGAAGGGTCAGTCCAAGACAGAGCTGAAGCATGACTTGGAAGCTCATGAAGCAGGATTTGCTTGTCCAGAGGGGAAGGGCCCCTCAGCTGCAGTGACCCTGGGGTGCAGGAGATTAATCCAGCCCCAGTGGTGGGAGGACATGTGGAGGGTGAGGGTGACCGTCTGGATACGGATGGACTTGTTTTGGGGAGTGTGGAGGGGGTAGTCCCTATGGCTACTGGACTCACCACCCCTTGAATCACCACTCTCCTAGCCTCATGTTAAGAGGGGGTAACAACCGATGAGTGAATTCGATGTTGGCAGTCATTCATGGAACAGCACCCCACTCCCACCATGCCAACGGGGAGCAGTCTGCCCCCCGAGGGGACCACCACAGTTTTGGGAAATTTTTCGATGGGACGGATCAGATCAATGGGTTCATAAGAGATTTTGAGACCCAGTGTCGAAGATACTGTGTGCCACCCTGGGATTGGGTTTTGTGACTAAGCCCATTGTTATCCGGGAAGGCTAAAAGGACTTTGCAGTCCATCCCTGGCGAGGATGAGGATGATTATGGCCATGTGAAGACCATGATCTTGGCGCAGTATGCATTCATGCCAGAAGCTTACAGGGGCAAGTTCAGGGCTGAGGAAAAGTTACCCAAAGAGTGCTATGTGGGATATTAGGCTTGCATGGCGTTGTATGGGACTCTGTGGGTGGAGGGATGTGGGGTCGATAAATCCCACACCCTGCTGGACTTAATGTTCCAAGAACAACTTTTGCAGCAAAGCCCCTCAGACATGAGGGCATGGGTTTTTGACCGTAAACCTAAAACCCATGTGGAAGCTGCTAAGCTGGCAGATGAGTTTGTGGCCAGTCGGGCAGTAATTCACAAAAAAACTGACTCCTAAACATGTGGCTGTGCCAGCTAAAGGGATTACAAATACTGCTCCGTGGGCACCCAAGCCAGCTGAAGCGGGTGCCCCCAAAGCTGCAGAATTTAAGCACAAGCGGCGGTGTTACCATTGATACAAAGTGGGTCACATCCAACTAGATTGTGCAGATAGGAACAACTATAGGGTACCCCGTCAGGGGCAAATCACCCCAACTGCGAGGCTGGTTGCCCTTGTGTGGCTGGCACACACAGAGAAGCCAAGTGCAACCGTGGCACCAACCCTGAGGGAGGCGGTGGCAGAGAGATCTGTACTTGGCCCATGGGGCCCCACAGCAGAGACGGAAGGGCATCAGGTTGCACCAGTTGGGATGCAGCCCAACAATGTCCGGCAGAAGCATCTGCGAACTGTGACTATTGGGGACCGACAGGCAGCTGGTTTGTTGGACTCTAGTGCCACCGAGACCCTGGTCTGATCTGATATGGTCAAGTCAGAGGATTTACTCCAGGGGCCTGGGATGCAATTGACTATGCCGAATAAAGGACCGCGGTCCCTCCAAATTACCAGGATCTTTTTGGATTGGGGAGCTGGAAGAGGCATGAGGGAGGTGGGTGTATTACCTGGATTGGATACAGAGGTTCTACTTGGCAATGATCTGGGGCATGTGACATGTGTATTTACCACAGAGCTGACTCCTGTTGCAGCGATCACCAGGAGCCAGTTAGCAAGGATTACCAATACAGAACCCGTCAACCCCCTGCATTTGGGACCAAGAGTTCCAGAGGTCTCTATGGAGACCAGGCAGGTAAGCCAGACTGAGGCATTAGAGCCCCCTGACTTACCTTCCCCATTACCTGTCCCTGTGTCCTCCGATTTAGAGACTTAGGGTGGGTGGCAAGAATTAGGGACACAGTTTAGGGATGTGTTGCGGTCTGGTGCCAGTTTGGAGGGCATGAGACTTCAGGCAACCGAGTCTGCCTCTGCTGGGGGGTCAGACCAGTTTTTATGGCACTGTGGGCTTCTTTATAGGGAGCAGACAGATGTGGGTCTAAATATAGTCTGGACTGGTAGGCGACAGTTAGTGGTCCCCATGAAGAATAGGCAACAGTTGTTACAAGTAGCCCACTTAATACCACTAGCAGGGCATCAGGGGGTGACTCGCACAAGAGGCCAGCTGTTCTAGTGGTACTACTGGCTGGGGGCATCCAGGGCTGTGGCAGAGTTTTGTAGGTCTTGTAATGCCTGCCAGCGAGTGGGTAAGGCAAGCGATTGTGTAAATGCACCCCTGGTCCTGTTACCGGTAATTGGGGAACCATTTCAGAGGGTAGCTATGGATTTAGTGGGACCCCTTATGACTCCCAGTTGGTTGGGCAAACGCTATATCCTCACAGTGGTGGATTTTGCCACCCAGTACCCTAAGGCTGTAGCGCTTGCCTCCATAGATGCTATGGCAGTGGCTAAGGCACTGTTAGGGATTTTTACTAGAGTAGGTTTCCATAGTGAGATCCTATCTGACCAAGGGCCATGATTCATGAGTGAATTGCTACAGTATCTCTGGGAGGCGGGCAGGGTGAAGCACCAGCGCACGACCCCTTACCACCCCCAAACTAACGGGTTGTGTGAATGGTTCAATGGTACCCTGAAGCAGATGCTGCAAGTTTTTATGGAGGCTGAAGGGAAGGACTGGGAGATTCACCTGCACCATTTTCTGTTCACGTACCGAAAGGTACCGCAAGAATCTACCAGGTTCTCTCCCTTTGAGCTGCTATATGGGAGCAGGGTGCGAGGACCTCTTGACTTATTCCATGAGGGATAGGAAGGGGAGACTACCACTACTGATGTGTCTGTGCTCCAGTATGTAATAGATCTAAGAGACCACTTATGGGATTGGCACAGGCTAATCTCAGTGAGGCTCAGACCAAGCAGAAAACTTGGTATGACCAGCATGCGCATAGCCAGGCATTCATCCCAGGTCAGCAAGTGCTTGTTCTAAATCCCACTCGGCAGAACAAGCTAATGGCGGCCTGGTCTTGACCATACCCAGTCCTCAGAGTGATGAATGATTGCAGCTATTTTGTACAGTTAGATAGCGAGACAAGAAGGACAGTGACATCACATAAATATGCTTAAGGAGTATTTTGCACAGAGTGTGGCATCAGTGATGGCTATCTGTAGCCCACCGATGGGGAACCCTGTGAGCAATGCTCTACCTGGCCTCCTAGGGGAAGCTAGACAGGGGGGCCTACCCTATGCCTCGCATGGATGAGCTGCTGGATGAGCTTGCGGGGGCAAGGTATCTGACTACTATGGATCTCAGCAGAGGCTACTGGCAGATTCTGCTGACCCCAGAGGCTAGGGAGAAGTCAGCATTCATCACTCCAAGTGGTCTCTATGAATTTGTAGTGATGCCATTTGGAATGAGGAATGCCCCGGCTATCTTCCAACACCTGGTCAATCACTTACTAGAGGGGATGCAGGGATATGCTCGGGCATACTTGGATGACATTGTGGTGTTTAGTAGTTCATGGGAGACCCATTTAGTACATGTAGCTGCAGTGCTTAAACGGATCCAAGAAGCGGGCTGACCCTGAAACCAACCAAATGTCAAGTGGGTATGGCAGAGGTATTGTACCTAGGACACCAGATGGGGGGTGGGCGGTAAGGTGGAAGACCTCATTCAGTGGCAAGTGCCCAAAACAAAAAAGCAAGTTATGGATTTCCTAGGCAACACAGGGTATTACAGGAAATTTGTGCCCAGTATAGTGCCTTGGCCAAACCCCTTACAGATCTGACCCAAAAGCAACGCCCCAGGTAGACTGGTCTCCCGTCTGTGAAAACTCCTTTGAGGCACCGAAGACCACACTGGCTAGCACTCCAATTCTAGCCGCACCGATGCCTCGGACTATGGGCTGTCCTCAGACAGGAGGGGGAGGAGGGCATTGAACACCCTGTGGTGTATTTGAGCAGGAAACTGCTACCCAGAGAAGTGGCTTATGCCACTATTGAGAAGGAATGTCTGGCCATAGTGTGGGCACTACGCAAACTGCAGCCCTATTTGAATGGCCGGACCTTCACTGTGATCACAGATCACAACCCCCTGAGCTGGCTGCAAAGGGTGTCTGGGGAGAATGGTAAATTGCTCCGCTGGAGTTTGGCATTACATTAATTTAATTTTTCTATTCCACACAAAAAGGCAGTGAGCATGGAAATGCAGATGGACTCTCCAGACAGGACAGCCCCAATGAGCCAGTTGCCACATGCAGGGTCGGGCTAGTTAAACCGCCAGATGAGGCAGTCATAACATTGCCCTTATCTTAGGGGGGAGGTGTGATGAAAGAGTGGGTTCCCAGGCTTACTGATGGGGGGTTGGGCCCACATGGTTTATCTTATTCAGTGTTTTGGAGCTTGCCTCTCATGCATGTATGTCAATAACAGTGGTGTATTGCTCTTTGTACAAATTATGTCCCAAGCCAGTGTACAAAGGAAGATTTTCACAGTCTCTGCTTAAAAGACTGATTTACATATCTGAGCAGGCTGCTTCAAAGCAGAGAGTTATTTACTCATGGCAGTAAATCTTCTTGGGACAAAAGTGGTATCTGGTCCATCTATTACCCTCAGATCTGGCCCTTCAAAAGGCTTTATTTGTACATCCTCAACCAGACTGACTACAATCTCAGCAGATGATCAGGGGGTGGGACTGTCAGCTGTTAATAGTGATGCCCCTCTGTGTCCTGGTTTACGATTGGTTGCTAAGATCATCGCTATGGGGCGTGTTGTGAACTGACAAGAGAGATGGGCAGTTTTCAAAACCATTTTGCGCGGGAAGAAAGAGAGAGTTATTCGAAGTTGCCTGAACTATACAGGGGTTGATTACCCAAGAGCTCTCTAAGGAACTCTAACAAGACTGTGCAAGAGGACTATTTGTATTTACCTGGATTCTACTGACTGTGGCTAATAGAACAAGGTAGTTTTTCTCCTAGCCCCAAAGTGAGTGTGTTCTTTCTGTATTTTGTGTACTTCTATGTGTTTGCCTATTTTTAGTGAATAAAGTACAATTTATTTCACCATTCGCTTTGCTCATTGAAATGATACCAGTAAAACGACGGTATAGAGTGCTGGTCTCCTGTGACAATGGCCATTTAAGATTGTTTATGTCAGGTAACTCTGGAGAACAGACTGGATGAACCTTTAGTAGATGGCCAAGAAATGGCTGAAGAGTAAAGATTCTTCGTGGCATATTTATCAATGTGAGAGCGGACATGATATAGCATACGCTGTTGGCATTTATCATTGCACCAGCAGTGAACTGCTGGTGCTATGCCGCCCCCTGCAGATTTGTGGCCAATCGGCCACTAGCTGGGGGTGTCAATCAAACCGATTGTATTCGATCCGGTTGATTTCTGTCCGCTGCCTCAGAGCAAGTGGACAAGTTATGGAGCAGTGGTCTGAAGGCTCGCCCGAAGCAAGGGGTATCAATCTCCATACAGAGCTTGATAAATATGCCCCTATAACTAGACTTGAAGTAAAGAGATTTTATTGCAGTTGCTATTTTATAACCGTGACCCAGAGGTCCAGTGACATCAGCTTAATCTCTACAATTTAACCCTATGCCTCCTGATAAAGTTTGTTCATTACACATAATGCAAACAGCAATATCGTTACAGAGCCTGAGCACAGTGCTAATGTCACAAGATCCCACAATGTTTCAGCACCGAGCAGACAACAGATCTAAAAAGGTCATCACTCACGGCACCTTGGGTTTATTATTACTGCGTGGGACAGCTTGTATTAAATACTTGGCTGTAATAAGTGGATGTTAAATTAAGCACTGAGCGTACTGACAACAGAGGGAGGATTTTCCTGGCTGTACTGATACATTGGCAGCCAGTCAGGCTTCATTAAATATTGTGGTGAATATTCGGGTGGTCAGTGGGGATTCTAAGTGGTTCTGGAAGTGATAAACATCCCCATTTAATAATACAATACCCCCTTATTTCTAAGGTGCTAGCCGCCCATACATTTGTAAGGCAGGAACACTTCTGTGTGTTCATGCAGGAAATGATGAAGATAAAGAAGAAAGACGGGTGCAGGAATAAGCACCATCAATGCCCCTGCACCCTAATATTCACTATTTACACCCACATATTTCATGTTCTCGGTGTCTTCAGCACTTGTTCGCTATGTCTGAAACTGGAGAATTGTGCGGAACTTACCAGCAAATGATTTAATGGGCTGTGTGTGAAGCAACAGAATAATGGAAACTACACTTCATTAATTGTGGATATCCACTGTGACCTTTAGTTTTAAAGGGACATGAAACCCAAAGTTTTTCTTTCATGGTTCAGATAGAGAAAACTATTTTAAACAACATTTTAATTTACTTCTTTTATCATATTTTCTTTATTCTCTTGTTATTCTTTGTTGAAGAGATGTCTAGATCGATAGCGTGCATACGCCTGTAGCATTACATGACAGGAAATAATGCTGCCCTCTAGTGCTCTTGCTTTGTATAACTGCTGCCATATCGAACTGCAGACACGTTCACCGTCCTGAGCTTACATTATATGTTCTATCTAAATCATGCAAGAAAAGCTTTGGTTTTTATGACCCTTTAAATCTCATCAGGTCTTATTAACCAATCCTCATTTGTATAATATAAAATCAGTATTATTATGTCACCTACATCTCTGATCATATAGAGCTAGATCTGGAGCGACACTAAATATTGCCACTCTTTGCACGTATGTATTTACAGACATATATAAACATATGAACACATAAAAAATATGTACACACGTATATATATATATATATATATATATATATTTATATATATATACACATGCACATATATACAGTCGTATGCAAAAGTTTAGGCACCCCTGACAATTTCCATGATTTTCATTTATAAATAATTGGGTGTTTGGATCAGCAATTTCATTTTGATCTATCAAATAACTGAAGGACACAGTAATATTTCAGTAGTGAAATTAGGTTTATTGGATTAACAGAAAATGTGCAATATGCATCAAAACGAAATTAGACAGGTGCATAAATTTTGGCACCCCAACAGAAATATTGCATCAATATTTAGTAGAGCCTCCTTTAGCAGAAATAACAGCCTCTAGACGCTTCCTATAGCCTGTAATGAGTGTCTGGATTCTGGATGAAGGTATTTTGGACCATTCCTCCTTGCAGAACATCTCCAGTTCAGTTAGGTTTGATGGTTGCCGAGCATGGACAGCCCACTTCAAATCACCCCACAGATTTTCATTGATATTCTGGTCTGGGGACTGGGATGGCCATTCCAGAACATTGTACTTGTTCCTCTGCATAAATGCCAGATGGATTTTGAACAGGGTTTTGGGTCGTTGTCTTGTTAAAATATCCAGCCCTGGCGTAACTTCAACTTTGTGACTAATTCCTCAACATTATTCTCAAGTATCTGCTGATATTGAGTGGAATCCGAGCGGCCCTCAACTTTAACCAAGATTCCCAGTATCGCCACTGGCCACACAGCCCCACAGCATGATCCACCAAATTTTACTTTGGGTAGCAAGTGTTTGTCTTGGCACGCTGTGTTCTTTTGCCGCCATGCATAACGCCCATTGTTATGAACACAAATAACTCAATCTTTGTTTCATCACTCCACAGCCCCTTCTTCCAAAATGAAGCTGGCTTGTCCAAATGTGCATTTGCATACCTCAAGCGACTCTGTTTGTGGAGTGGCATCACTCTCCCATACAGCTTCTCCTTGTGCAAAGTGCGCTGAATTGTTGAACGATGCACAGTGACACCATCTGCAGAAGATGATGTTGTAGGTCTTTCGAGGTGGTCTGTGGGCTGTTTTTGACCATTCTCACCATCCTTTGCCTTTGCCTCTCCGATATTTTACTTGGCCTACCACTTCTGGCATTAACAAGAACCGTCCCTGTGGTCTTCCATTTCCTCACTCTGTTCCTCACAGCTTAAAGGGCCAGTAAACCTAGAAAATAATGTTATATAATTCTTCTCATAGTGCAGAATTATATAACATTATATTAGTGCTAGCTTTATGTAACATAATATTGCCGCTGGAATTTTTATTAAAAAAAGAGGGTTTTTCAGACCCGCCCTCTGTGCTCTACTGAGCGGGTCTGGTTTTCCCTCTGAGCGCATCTGGGCAGCTGTCTAGTCACAACCCGGCCCGACTGCGCCATTACATTACAGAGGGCGGGTCTGAAAAACCCTCTTTTTTAATAAAATTCACAGGCAATATTATGTTATATAAAGCTAGCACTAATATAATGTTATATAATTCTGCACTATGTAACATTATTTTCTAGGTTTACTGGCCCTTTAAATCTCTGCGATAGCTTTTTGTAGTCTTCCACTAAACCATAATGTTGAACAATCTGTTTTCAGGTCATTTGAGAGTTGTTTTGAGGCCCCCATGTTGCCACTCTTCAGAGGAGAGTCAAAGAGAACAACAACTTGCAATTGGCCACCTTAAATACATTTTCTCATGATTGGATGCACCTGTCTATGAAGTTCAAGGCTTAATGGACTCACCAAACCAATTGTGTGTTCCAATTAATCAGTGCTAAGTAGTTACAGGTATTCAAATCAGCAAAATGACAACGGTGCCCAAATGTATGCACCTCTCTAATTTAGTTTTGATGTATATTGCACATTTTCTGTTAATCCAATAAACCTCATTTCACTACTGAATTTTTACTGTGTCCTTAAGTTATTTGATAGGTTAAAATGAAATTGCTGATCCAAACACCCAATTTATTTATAAATGAAAATCATGGAAATTGTCAGGGGTGCCTGAACTTTTACATACGACTCTGTGTATATATATACTGTATATAAGTGCATAGGAGCCCTTTGCAGTCTAGTAGATAGAAATATTTATGCAATATTCATATTTAATACAGTGTTTAACTATATATATGTATATATCTACACCTATATATATATTTTTTCTTTACCAAAAATTCATTATATATATATAAGCCGAGATAGGTGCACTCTCACGAACAGGTATCAAATGCCAGGGTGCTGAATGAAGATAGGATACGGCGAATAGAAGACAGCACTCACTGGGCTTAAATAATGCAATAATTGTCTTTAATTAGTGACGTTTCGGGGAATGCTCCCCTTCATCAGACCAACACAAAATAGTGAACAGCAACCAGCCTATACATACAGTAATACACAAAAAAAGTAAAAATAGAAAAAACAGAATCAAGCACCCTATATAAAAACTAGTAGTGCACTGCAGGAGGATGTATACATAATACAAATACATAATACATATGATCCAACAATACATGGGCTAAAGCAGACAACCGATAATAAAAAGATAATAATACGTGCTAGAGCGATAAACCTGAGATTGCAAAGAACATATAAAAACATTAGATTGCTAAACAAACAGAGAACAGAGAAAAACAGAGTAAAGTAATGAGAACGGAATAACCCGCCAGAGACCACTCTGTCTAGCTCAGAGCAAAACAAGCTAATCCATTGTAATACATTTTAAGGGATATATATTAACATAAAGAGGATTGCAACAATCTGACAAATACCAGTGAAGCGTCAGGGTTCAATCAGCAGGGCGCATGCGCACCAACACAGCATGGCTATATATACCGAGAGCATAAACAGACTAACAGGGAATGGCTGGTGACTCCTCATTGGAGTAGAGGGCCACACCTCCAGGTCCCAGAAACCTTACATCCAACGGATAGAAAAGGGGGAGGAGACACAAAGCGGGACATATGTACAAAACCGGGCAGACAGAGGATAACATGTAAAACAAATAAATAAATAACAGCCCCCTACATATAGATTAACAAGGGGGAACATTATACTAAATATGTATAGAATGCCGTAAAGGTTTATACAAAAGAACAGGCAGACTCAAAATACAAAGTG
>NC_069502.1:1214539626-1214667126 GCF_027579735.1 Bombina bombina
AATTGCTGATCTACTGGGATTTTCATGCACAACCATCTCTAGGATTTACAGAGAATTGTCCGAAAAAAGAGAAAATTTCCAATGAGCGAGTTGTGTGGACGACAATGCCTTGTTGATGTCAGAGGAGAATAGGCATAACGGGTTTGAGATGATAGAAAGGCAACAGTAACTTAAATAACCACTCATTACAACCAAGTTATGCAGAATACCATCTCTGAACGCACAACACGTTGAAGCAGATAGGCTACAGCAGCAGAAGACCATACTGGGTCACACTCCTTTCTGCAAAGAATAGGAAACTGAGGCTAAAATTTGCACAGGCTCACCAAAATTGGACAATAAAAGATTGGAAAAACATTGCTTGGTCTGATGAGTCTCAATTTCAGCTGCGACATTCAGATGGTAGGGTCACATTTACCAGATCTCAATCCAATAGAGCACCTTTGGGATGTGTTGGAACGGGAAATTTGCATCATGGAAGTGCAGCTGACAAATCTGCAGCAACTGCGTTATGCTATCATGTCAATATGGACCAAAATCTCGGAGAAATGTTCCCAACACCTTGTTGAATCTATGCCACGAAGAATTAAGGCAGTTCTGAAGGCAAAAGGGGGTCCAAACCGGTACTAGCAAGGTGTACCTAATAAAGTGGCTGGTGTATATATATATATATATATATATATATGTGTGTGTGTGTGTGTGTGTGTGTGTGTATTTATAAATAAATAGAACATATTTTTGTATGTGAAGAACATTGGAATGTAAAATATTCATATTTTCATCAGGTTAGCACACTTGAGAAAATGCAATTGGGTTTGTGCACGAGTAAGAGTGTTAGATTTTTTCCACTTTTTGGCTCCGTTGAAGTCTATGGGGCATATTTATAGTAACGAAGTAGCGTATCATGTCCACCGCACATCGATAAACATTGATAAAGCTCGACAGCATAAGCTGTCGGCATTTATCATTGCACCAGCAAAGCTGGTGAACTGCTGGTGCATTGCAGCCCCCTGCAGATTTGCGGCCAATCGGCCGTTAGCAGGGGGGTGTCAATCAACCCGATCGTATTCAATCGGGTTGATTTCTATCCGCGCCCTCAGAGCAGGCGGACAGGTTATGGAGCAGCGATCTTTAGACCGCTGCTTCAGAGCTTCTATTTACATACGGAGCTTGATAAATATTCCCAAATTGGGTATATTTTAACTTGATAGTGATATTTAAAGTTCAGCTTTTTGCGGGCGTTGGGTTAGCACATGACTGAAAACTTTTAACTTTCAATTTGTAATATGCACACTACCTGATACGCGCAAAAAGATGAAATCAAGAGGGGTTAATGTGCAAGCGGGAGTGCAAACTATCACTACACTTGTATTCTAGCTCTGTATGTGAGATTACAAAGAGTATAACTGCTAAATGTATATCAGATTACATAGTATATAACTGTTACCTGTATGTGAGATTACATGGTATATAACTGGTTCTGTATGTGAGATTACATGGTATATAACTGGTTCTGTATGTGAGATTACATGGTATATAACTGTTACCTGTATGTGAGATTACATGGTATATAACTGGTTCTGTATGTGAGATTACATGGTATATAACTGGTTCTGTATGTGAGATTACATGGTATATAACTGTTACCTGTATGTGAGATTACATGGTATATAACTGGTTCTGTATGTGAGATTACATGGTATATAACTGGTTCTGTATGTGAGATTACATGGTATATAACTGTCATCTGTATGTGAGATTACATGGTATATAACTGTTACCTGTATGTGAGATTACATGGTATATAACTGGTTCTGTATGTGAGATTACATGGTATATAACTGGCATCTGTATGTGAGATTACATGGTATATAACTGGCATCTGTATGTGAGATTACATGGTATATATAACTGTTACCTGTATGTGAGATTACATGGTATATAACTGTTATCTGTATGTAAGATTATACAGTATATAACTGGTTCTGTATGTGAGATTACATGGTATATAACTGGCATCTGTATGTGAGATTACATGGTATATAACTGGCATCTGTATGTGAGATTACATGGTATATAACTGGTTCTGTATGTGAGATTACATGGTATATAACTGTTATCTGTATGTAAGATTATACAGTATATAACTGTTACCTGTATGTGAGATTACATGGTATATAACTGTTACCTGTATGTGAGATTACATGGTATATATAACTGTTACCTGTATGTGAGATTACATTTTATATAACTGTCATCTGTATGTGAGATTACATGGTATATAACTGTCATCTGTATGTGAGATTATACAGTATATAACTGTTACCTGTATGTGAGATTACATGGTATATAACTGTTACCTGTATGTGAGATTACATGGTATATAACTGTTATCTGTATGTAAGATTATACAGTATATAACTGTTACCTGTATGTGAGATTACATGGTATATAACTGTTACCTGTATGTGAGATTACATGGTATATATAACTGTTACCTGTATGTGAGATTACATTTTATATAACTGTCATCTGTATGTGAGATTACATGGTATATATAACTGTTACCTGTATGTGAGATTACATGGTATATAACTGTCATCTGTATGTGAGATTACATGGTATATAACTGGTTCTGTATGTGAGATTACATGGTATATAACTGGCATCTGTATGTGAGATTACATGGTATATAACTGTTACCTGTATGTGAGATTACATGGTATATAGCTGTTACCTGTATGTGAGATTACATGGTATATAACTGTTACCTGTATGTGAGATTACACAGTATATATAACTGTCACCTGTATGTGAGATTACATGGTATATAACTGGCATCTGTATGTGAGATTACATGGTATATAACTGTTACCTGTATGTGAGATTACATGGTATATAACTGTTACCTGTATGTGAGATTACATGGTATATAACTGTCACCTGTATGTGAGATTACATGGTATATAACTGGCATCTGTATGTGAGATTACATGGTATATAACTGTCACCTGTATGTGAGATTACATGGTATATATAACTGTTACCTGTATGTGAGATTACATTTTATATAACTGTCATCTGTATGTGAGATTACATGGTATATAACTGTTATCTGTATGTAAGATTATACAGTATATAACTGGTTCTGTTTGTGAGATTACATTTTATATAACTGTCATCTGTATGTGAGATTACATGGTATATATAACTGTCACCTGTATGTGAGATTACATGGTATATAACTGTCATCTGTATGTGAGATTACATGGTATATGTAACTGTCACCTGTATGTGAGATTACATGGTATATAACTGTCATCTGTATGTGAGATTACATGGTATATATAACTGTCACCTGTATGTGAGATTACATGGTATATATAACTGTCACCTGTATGTGAGATTACATGGTATATAACTGTCATCTGTATGTGAGATTACATGGTATATAACTAGCATCTGTATGTGAGATTACATGGTATATAACTGGCATCTGTATGTGAGATTACTTGGTATATACCTGTCACATGTAAGTGAGATTACATGGTATATATAACTGTCATCTGTATGTGAGATTACATGGTATATAACTGTCATCTGTATGTGAGATTACATGGTATATAGCTGGCATCTGTATGTGAGATTACATGGTATATATAACTGTCATCTGTATGTGAGATTACATGGTATATAACTGTCATCTGTATGTGAGATTACATGGTATATAACTGGCATCTGTATGTGAGATTACATGGTATATATAACTGTCATCTGTATGTAAGATTACATGGTATATAACTGTCATCTGTATGTGAGATTACATGGTATATAACTGTCATCTGTATGTGAGATTACATGGTATATATAACTGTCATCTGTATGTGAGATTACATGGTATATATAACTGTCATCTGTATGTGAGATTACATGGTATATATAACTGTCATCTGTATGTGAGATTACATGGTATATATAACTGTCATCTGTATGTGAGATTACATGGTATATATAACTGTTACCTGTATGTGAGATTATATGGTATAACTGTAACCTGTATGTGGGTTTACATGGTATATAACTGTCAACTGTATGTGAGATTACATGGTATATAACTGTCATCTGTATGTGAGATTACACAGTGTATATAACTGTTACCTGTATGTGAGATTACATGGTATATAACTGTCATCTGTATGTGAGATTACATGGTATATAACTGGCATCTGTATGTGAGATTACATAGTATATATATAACTGTTACCTGTATGTGAGATTACATGGTATATAACTGTTACCTGTATGTGAGATTAAATGGTATATAACTGTCACCTGTATGTGAGATTACATGGTATATATAACTGTCACCTGTATGTGAGATTACATGGTATATATAACTGTTACCTGTATGTGAGATTACATGGTATATAACTGTCATCTGTATGTGAGATTACATGGTATATATAACTGTTACCTGTATATGAGATGACATGGTATATATAACTGTTACCTGTATGTGAGATTACATGGTATATACCTGTCACCTGTATGTGAGATGACAAGGTATATATAACTGTTACCTGTATGTGAGATTACATGGTATATACCGTTCACCTGTATGTGAGATTACACAGTGTATATAACTGTTATCTTTATGTGAGATTACATGGTATATATAACTGTCACCTGTATGTGAGATTACATAGTATATATCACTGTTACCTGTATGTAAGATTATACTGTATATATAACTGTCACCTGTATCTGAGATTACATGGTATATAACTGTCATCTGTATGTGAGATTACATGGTATATATAACTGTTACCTGTATGTTAGATTACATGGTATATAACTGTCATCTGTATGTGAGATTACATGGTATATATAACTGCCATCTGTATGTGAGATTACATGGTATATAACTGTCATCTGTATGTGATATTACATGGTATATATAACTGCCATCTGTATGTGAGATTACATGGTAAATATAACTCTTACCTGTTTGTGAGATTACATGGTATATATAACTGTTACCTGTATGTGAGATTACATGGTATATAACTGTCATCTGTATGTTAGATTACATGGTATATAGCTTTTACCTGTATGTGAGATTACATGGTATATAACTGGCATCTGTATGTGAGATTACATGGTATATATAACTGTCATCTGTATGTAAGATTACATGGTATATAACTGTCATCTGTATGTGAGATTACATGGTATATAACTGTCATCTGTATGTGAGATTACATGGTATATATAACTGTCATCTGTATGTGAGATTACATGGTATATATAACTGTCATCTGTATGTGAGATTACATGGTATATATAACTGTCATCTGTATGTGAGATTACATGGTATATATAACTGTCATCTGTATGTGAGATTACATGGTATATATAACTGTCATCTGTATGTGAGATTACATGGTATATATAACTGTTACCTGTATGTGAGATTATATGGTATAACTGTAACCTGTATGTGGGTTTACATGGTATATAACTGTCAACTGTATGTGAGATTACATGGTATATAACTGTCATCTGTATGTGAGATTACACAGTGTATATAACTGTTACCTGTATGTGAGATTACATGGTATATAACTGTCATCTGTATGTGAGATTACATGGTATATAACTGGCATCTGTATGTGAGATTACATAGTATATATATAACTGTTACCTGTATGTGAGATTATATGGTATAACTGTAACCTGTATGTGGGTTTACATGGTATATAACTGTCAACTGTATGTGAGATTACATGGTATATAACTGTCATCTGTATGTGAGATTACATGGTATATATAACTGTCACCTGTATGTGAAATTACATGGTATATAACTGTCATCTGTATGTGAGATTACATGGTATATAACTGTCATCTGTATGTGAGATTACATGGTATATAACTGTTACCTGTATGTGAGATTACATGGTATATATAACTGTTACCTGTATGTGAGATTACATGGTATATATAACTGTCACCTGTATGTGAGATTACATGGTATATAACTGACATCTGTATGTGAAATGACATGGTATATAACTGACATCTGTATGTGAGATTACATGGTATATATATAACTGTTACCTGTATGTAAGATTACATGGTATAACTGTAACCTGTATGTGGGTTTACATGGTATATAACTGTCAACTGTATGTGAGATCACATGGTATATAACTAGCATCTGTATGTGAGATTACATGATATATATCTGTCACCTGTATGTGAGATTACATGGTATATAACTGTCATCAGTATGTGAGATTACATGGTATATAACTGTCATCTGTATGTGAGATTACATGGTATATATCTGTCACCTGTATGTGAGATTACATGGTATATAACTCTTATCTGTATGTGAGATTACATGGTATATATAACTGTCACCTGTATGTGAGATTACATGGTATATAACTGTTACCTGTATGTGAGGTTACATGGTATATATAACTGTCATCTGTATGTGAGATTACATGGTATATATAACTGTTACCTGTATGTGAGATTACATGGTATATAACTGTCATCTGTATGTGAGATTACATGGTATATAACTGTCATCTGTATGTGAGATTACATGGTATATATAACTGTTACCTGTATGTGAGATTACACAGTGTATATAACTGTTACCTGTATGTGAGATTACATGGTATATAACTGTCATGTTTATGTGAGATTACATGGTATATATAACTGTTACCTGTATGTGAGATTACATGGTATATATAACTGTTACCTGTATAAGAGATTACATGGTATATATAACTGTTACCTGTATGTGAAATTACATGGTATATAACTGTTACCTGTATGTGAGATTACATGGTATATACCTGTCACCTGTATGTGAGATTACATGGTATATAACTGTTACCTGTATGTGAGATTACATGGTATATAACTGCCATATATATGTGAGATTACATGGTATATATAACTGTTACCTGTATTTGAGATTCCATGTTATATAACTGTCATATATATGTGAGATTACAGGGTAAATATAACTGTTACCTGTATGTGAGATTACATGGTATATAAATGTCATCTGTATGTGAGATTACATGGTATATAACTGTCACCTGTATGTGAGATTACATGGTATATATAACTGTCATCTGTATGTGAGATTACATGGTATATATAACTGTTACCTGTATGTGAGATTACATGGTATATAACTGTTACCTGTATGTGAGATTAAATGGTATATAACTGTCACCTGTATGTGAGATTACATGGTATATATAACTGTCACCTGTATGTGAGATTACATGGTATATATAACTGTTACCTGTATGTGAGATTACATGGTATATAACTGTCATCTGTATGTGAGATTACATGGTATATATAACTGTTACCTGTATATGAGATGACATGGTATATATAACTGTTACCTGTATGTGAGATTACATGGTATATACCTGTCACCTGTATGTGAGATGACAAGGTATATATAACTGTTACCTGTATGTGAGATTACATGGTATATACCGTTCACCTGTATGTGAGATTACACAGTGTATATAACTGTTATCTTTATGTGAGATTACATGGTATATATAACTGTCACCTGTATGTGAGATTACATAGTATATATCACTGTTACCTGTATGTAAGATTATACTGTATATATAACTGTCACCTGTATCTGAGATTACATGGTATATAACTGTCATCTGTATGTGAGATTACATGGTATATATAACTGTTACCTGTATGTTAGATTACATGGTATATAACTGTCATCTGTATGTGAGATTACATGGTATATATAACTGCCATCTGTATGTGAGATTACATGGTATATAACTGTCATCTGTATGTGATATTACATGGTATATATAACTGCCATCTGTATGTGAGATTACATGGTAAATATAACTCTTACCTGTTTGTGAGATTACATGGTATATATAACTGTTACCTGTATGTGAGATTACATGGTATATAACTGTCATCTGTATGTTAGATTACATGGTATATAGCTTTTACCTGTATGTGAGATTACATGGTGTATATAACTGTTACCTGTATGTGAGATTACATGGTATATAACTGTCATCTGTATGTGAAGATACATGGTATATAACTGTTACCTGTATGTGAGATTACATGGTATATAACTGTCATATTTATGTGACATTACATGATATATATCTGTCACCTGTATGTGAGATTACATGGTATATAACTGTTACCTGTATGTGAGATTACATGGTATATAACTGTCATCTGTATGTGAGATTACATGTTATATAACTGTCACCTGTATGTGAGATTACATAGTATATATATCTGTTACCTGTATGTAAAATTATACGGTATATATAACTGTCACCTGTATGTGAGATTACATGGTATATAACTGTCATCTGTATGTGAGATTAAATGGTATATAACTGTTACCTGTATGCGAGATTACATGGTATATAACTGTCATCTGTATGTGAGATTACATGGTATATATAACTGTTACCTGTATGTGAGATTACATGGTATATATAACTGTAACCTGTATGTGAGATTACATGGTACATATAACTGTTACCTGTATGTGAGATTACATGGTATATAACTGTCATCTGTATGTGAGATTACATGGTATATAACTGTCATCTGTATGTGAGATTACATGGTATATATAACTGTTACCTGTATGTGAGATTACTTGGTATATAATGGTTACCTGTATGTGAGATTACATGGTATATAACTGTCATCTGTATGTGAGATTACATGGTATATATCTGTCACCTGTATGTGAGATTACATGGTATATATAACTGTTACTTGTATGTGAGATTATATTGTATATAACTGTCATCTGTATGTGAGATTACATGGTATATATAACTGTTACCTGTATGTGAGATTACATGGTATATATAACTGTTACCTGTGAGATTACATGGTATATATAACTGTTACCTGTATGTGAGATTACATGGTATATAACTGTTACCTGTGAGATTACATGGTATATACCTATCACCTGTATGTGAGATTACATGGTATATAACTGTTACCTGTATGTGAGATTACATGGTATATAACTGTCATGTATATGTAAGATTACATGGTATATATAACTGTTACCTGTATGTTTGATTACATGGTATATAACTGTCACCTGTATGTGAGATTACATGGTATATATAACTGTTACCTGTATGTGAGATTAAATGGTATATAACTGTCATCTGTATGTGAGATTACATGGTATATAACTGTCATCTGTATGTGAGATTACATGGTATATAACCGTCACCTGTTTGTGAGATTACACAGTGTATATAACTGTTATCTGTATGTGAGATTACATGGTATATAACTGTTACCTGTATGTGAGATTACATGGTATATAACTGTCATCTGTATGTGAGATTATATGGTATATAACTGTTACTTGTATGTGAGATTACATGGTATATAAATGTCAACTGTATGTGAGATTACATGGTATATAACTGTCACCTGTATGTGAGATTACATGGAATATAACTGTTACCTGTATGTGAGATTACATGGTATATAACTGTCATCTGTATGTGAGATTACATGGTATATAACTGTCACCTGTATGTGAGATTACATGGTATATAACTGTCACCTGTATGTGAGATTGCATGGTATATAACTGTCACCTGTATGTGAGATTACATGGTATATAACTGTCATCTGTATGTGAGATTACATGGTATATAACTGTCACCTGTATGTGAGATTACATGGTACATATAACTGTCACCTGTATGTGAGATTACATGGTATATAACTGTTACCTGTATGTGAGATTACATAGTATATAACTGTTACCTGTATGTGAGATTACATGGTGTATATAACTGTTACCTGTATGTGAGATTACATAGTATATATAACTGTCACCTGTATGTGAGATTACACAGTATATATAACTGTTATCTCTATGTGAGATTACATGGTATATAACTGTTACCTGTATGTGATGTTACATGGTATATAACTGTCATCTGTATGTGAGATTACATGGTATATAACTGTCATCTGTATGTGAGATTACATGGTATATAACTGTCACCTGTATGTGAGATTACATGGTATATATAACTCTTACCTGTATGTGAGATTACATGGTATATGTATATGGTATATAACTATTACCTGTATGTGAGATTACATGGTACATATAACTGTTACCTGTATGTGAGATTACATGGTATATAACTGTTACCTGTATGTGAGATAACATGGTATATATAACTGTTACCTGTATGTGAGATTTCATGGTATATATAACTCTTACCTGTATTTGAGATTACATGGTATATATAACTGTTACCTGTATGTGAGATTACATGGTATATATAACTGTTACCTGTATGTGAGATTACATGGTATATAACGGTTATCTGTATGTGAGATTACATGGTATATATAACTGTTACCTGTATGTGAGATTACATGGTATATAACTGTCATCTGTATGTGGGATTACATGGTATATATAACTGTTACATGTATGTGAGATTAGATGGTACATATAACTCTTACCTGTATGTGAGATTACATGGTATATAACTGTTACCTGTATTTAAGACTAGATGGTATATAACTGTTACTTGTATGTGAGACTACATGGTATATAACTGTTACCTGTATGTGAGATTACATGGTATATAACTGTTACCTGTACGTGATATTACATGTTATATATAACTGTTACCTGTACATGATATTACATGGTATATATAACTGTTACCTGTATGTGAGATTACATGGTATATATAACTGTTACCTGTTTGTGAGACTACATGGTATATAACTGTCACCTGTATGTGAGATTACATGGTATATATAACTGTTACCTGTATGTGAGACTACATGGTATATAACTGTTACCTGTATGTGAGACTACATGGTATATAACTGTTACCTGTGTGTGAGATTACATGGTATATATAACTGTTACCTGTACGTGATATTACATGGTATATATAACTGTCACCTGTATGTGAGATTACATGGTATATATAACTGTTACCTGTATGTGAGATTACATGGTACATATAACTGTTACCTGTATGTGAGATTACATGGTATATATAACTGTTACCTGTATGTGAGATTACATGGTATATAACAGTTATCTGTATGTGAGATTACATGGTATATATAACTGTTACCTGTATGTGAGATTACATGGTATATAACTGTCATCTGTATGTGAGATTGCATGGTATATATAACTGTTACCTGTATGTGAGATTACATGGTACATATAACTGTTACCTGTATGTGAGATTACATGGTATATAACTGTTACCTGTATTTTAGACTACATGGTATATAACTGTTACCTGTATGTGAGACTACATTGTATATAACTGTTACCTGTATGTGAGATTACATGGTATATATAACTGTTACCTGTATGTGAGACTACATGTTATATAACTGTTACCTGTTCGTGATATTACATGGTATATATAACTGTTACCTGTATGTGAGACTACATGGTATATAACTGTTACCTGTATGTGAGATTACATGGTATATAACTGTTACCTGTACGCGATATTACATGGTATATATAACTGTTACCTGTATGTGATATTATATGGTATATATAACTGTTACCTGTATGTGAGACTACATGGTATATAACTGTTACCTGTATGTGAGACTACATGGTATTTAACTGTCACCTGTATGTGAGATTACATGGTATATATAACTGTTACCTGTGTGTGAGATTACATGGTATATATAACTGTTACCTGTATGTGAGATTACATGATATATATAACTGTTACCTGTATGTAGAATATATGTGAGACTACATGGTATATATAACTGTTACCTGTGTGTGAGATTACATGGTATATATAACTGTTACCTGTATGTGAGATTACATGGTACATATAACTGTTACCTGTATGTGAGATTACATGGTATATAACTGTTACCTGTATGTGAGATTACATGGTATATAACTGTTACCTGTATGTGAGATTACATGGTATATAACTGTTACCTGTGTGTGAGATTACATGGTATATATAACTGTCACCTGTATGTGAGATTACATGGTATATAACTGATTTCTGTGTGTGAGATTAAATGGTATATATAACTGTCACCTGTATGTGAGATTACATGGTATATAACTGTTACCTGTATGTGAGATTACATGGTATATATAACTGTTACCTGTATGTGAGATTACATGGTATATATAACTGTCACCTGTATGTGAGATTACATGGTATATATAACTGTCACCTGTATGTGAGATTACATGGTATATATAACTGTTACCTGTGTGTGAGATTACATGGTATATAACTGTTACCTGTGTGTGAGATTACATGGTATATATAACTGTCACCTGTATGTGAGATTACATGGTATATAACTGTTACCTGTATGTGAGATTACATGGTATATATAACTGTTACCTGTATGTGAGATTACATGGTATATATAACTGTTACCTGTATGTGAGATTACATGGTATATATAACTGTCACCTGTATGTGAGATTACATGGTATATAACTGTCACCTGTATGTGAGATTACATGGTATATAACTGTTACCTGTATGTGAGATTACATGGTATATATAACTGTCACCTGTATGTGAGACTACATGGTACATATAACTGTTACCTGTATGTGAGATTACATGGTATATAACTGTTACCTGTATGTGAGATTACATGGTATATAACGGTTATCTGTGTGTGAGATTACATAGTAAATATAACTGTTACCTGTATGTGAGATTACATGGTATATATAACTGTTACCTGTATGTGAGATTACATGGTATATAACTGTTACCTGTACGTGAGACTACATGGTATATAACTGTTACCTGTATGTGAGATTACATAGTAAATATAACTGTTACCTGTATGTGAGATTACATGGTATATATAACTGTCACCTGTATGTGAGATTATATGGTATATATAACTGTCACCTGTATGTGAGATTACATGGTATATAACTGTCACCTGTATGTGAGATTACATGGTATATAACTGTTACCTGTATGTGAGATTACATGGTATATATAACTGTCACCTGTATGTGAGACTACATGGTACATATAACTGTTACCTGTATGTGAGATTACATGGTATATAACTGTTACCTGTACGTGAGACTACATGGTATATAACTGTTACCTGTGTGTGAGATTACATAGTAAATATAACTGTTACCTGTATGTGAGATTACATGGTATATATAACTGTTACCTGTATGTGAGATTACATGGTATATAACTGTTACCTGTACGTGAGACTACATGGTATATAACTGTTACCTGTGTGTGAGATTACATAGTATATATAACTGTTACCTGTATGTGAGATTACATGGTATATATAACTGTTACCTGTATGTGAGATTACACAGTGTATATAACTGTCACCTGTATGTGAGATTACATGGTATATATAACTGTCACCTGTATGTGAGATTACATGGTATATATAACTGTTACCTGTATGTGAGATTACATGGTATATATAACTGTCACCTGTATGTGAGATTACATGGTATATATAACTGTCACCTGTATGTGAGACTACATGGTACATATAACTGTTACCTGTATGTGAGATTACATGGTATATAACTGTTACCTGTACGTGAGACTACATGGTATATAACTGTTACCTGTGTGTGAGATTACATAGTATATATAACTGTTACCTGTATGTGAGATTACATGGTATATAACTGTCACCTGTATGTGAGATTACATGGTATATATAACTGTTACCTGTATGTGAGACTACATGGTATATAACTGTTACCTGTGTGTGAGATTACATGGTATATATAACTGTTACCTGTATGTGAGATTACATGGTATATAACTGTTACCTGTACGTGAGACTACATGGTATATAACTGTTACCTGTGTGTGAGATTACATAGTATATATAACTGTTACCTGTATGTGGAATATATGTGAGATTGCATGGTATATATAAGAAAAACTCGCAGATTAAGGATGCTACACAGACATACAGTATATGCTGTGCTACTAGAGCCTGTGTTAAAAGGTGAATCTTTTGTCACCTTTACACCTCCCATATCTGCTCAGAAGTGACCTGGGAGGATACAATCAGCCTCAGCAATCTATTTATTGCCCCTCTGATTATTGCCGTGCTTAGCATAGCAAAGATTCCTGCACACTAGGAAGTAATATATCTCCTGTTCATTGTGCTATGTAGCATCTTTTCTTTAAAACAGGTCACGTCCCCTAGACTTCTATGGCCAGTTAGCCATTGGTTACTGTAAGATTAGATGCTGGTGGTCATAGGTGGGTGCAGTGCCTGTCAATATGACCAGCACAAATCCTTATGGAATCCTCTTTATGTGTGTAGGTGAGTCACTCAGTCAGTGTGATGCATTGGGCTGTTAGCAGCAATTCTACTGGAATGTGGCGTTGCCCTGTGGTACGTAAGGAATTTGTACAATTCTTTATGCTTCATGCAGATAACAAATAGAGCTGTTTTCAGTGTTTACACAAATGCTTTATTTTACCCACTAGCTTGCCAGGAGGAATATGAGCTGTGTTAACCCCTTGGTTGTCCAGCTGTTAGCCGTGTGCATCCTACAGAGGCTGTGCTATGTTAGTGTGGGCATTAGGTGCCTGGCAGAATGTGACACTACTGAACACATGATTTTCTGTGAACATGAGCGAGAACCAAAGTCCTACTAATGACCAAATCCAGCAGCTTGCATAGAAAAAGGGGTTCAGTTAATAAAATCAATTTATTTATGGTTTATACTGTATCAAATGCAAAACCCAAAAATTGTCTTTTGTGATCCAGACAGAATAATGGAAACTACACCTCGTTGGCTTAATGCCACGGTGACCTTCAGTGTTAAATGGATACGAAACAAAAAAAAATCATGATTCAGACAGAGAATACAGTTTTAAAAAAAGTTTCCACTTCTATTATCAAATGTGCTTCATGCCCCTGACATTCTGTGCTGAAGAGATACCTAGGTAGCATGTGGTACAAATGAATGACAGTTTTGCAAAACTACTGCCATAGAGTGCTCCCGAAATGGTACGGCTCCTAAGCTTACGTCCCTGATTTTCAACAAAAGATACCAAGCGAACAAAGAAAAATTGATAATAAAAGTAAATTAGAAAGTTGTTTAAAATTGTTTCTCTATCTGAATCATGAGATCATTTTTTTGGGGACTTCATCCCTTTAAAGAAGCAGTCATCTTTACAATTGTTTATTATGTGCTGTATGTGAGCTTGTGTCTGTGTACAACTAATCTTCATGCTGATTGTCTGATCAGAAGAATTCCCAGAGTTCTATTGGTGGACAGTGACAATCTCACAAGTATGCAAAACAGAATGAGAAGCAGTCTGCCAGGAACGAACAGCAGCATCAATAGCTTGTTCTATGGCCCGGTTACCACCTGGTAGTAGCTTCTTTCTGCCCAATTGTGCTTTCACAGAGGAAAACTTTCCTGTAGTATATCAGTCTGATCCCGCCGACATGGTCAGTCCAGCCCCGAAATACCAGGCAATTCTCCTCTGAACAAGGAACATGACAACCCCAGACGATCGTTTCGGCTTCCTTTGGGCCTCGTCAGTGAGGTGCAGCCATATCCCTCTAAGCACATTGGGCAAGGAGTCCACGTCTGGTTTCCCCCATCACCCTTAGGGAGACTATCCCCAGGGTCATATTTACATATGCAAAACAGAATGAGAAGCAGTCTGCCAGGAACGAACAGCAGCATCAATAGCTTGTTCTATGGCCCGGTTACCACCTGGTAGTAGCTTCTTTCTGCCCAATTGTGCTTTCACAGAGGAAAACTTTCCTGTAGTATATCAGTCTGATCCCGCCGACATGGTCAGTCCAGCCCCGAAATACCAGGCAATTCTCCTCTGAACAAGGAACATGACAACCCCAGACGATCGTTTCGGCCTCCTTTGGGCCTCGTCAGTGAGGTGCAGCCATATCCCTCTAAGCACATTGGGCAAGGAGTCCACGTCTGGTTTCCCCCATCACCCTTAGGGAGACTATCCCCAGGGTCATATTTACATATGCAAAACAGAATGAGAAGCAGTCTGCCAGGAACGAACAGCAGCATCAATAGCTTGTTCTATGGCCCGGTTACCACCTGGTAGTAGCTTCTTTCTGCCCAATTGTGCTTTCACAGAGGAAAACTTTCCTGTAGTATATCAGTCTGATCCCGCCGACATGGTCAGTCCAGCCCCGAAATACCAGGCAATTCTCCTCTGAACAAGGAACATGACAACCCCAGACGATCGTTTCGGCCTCCTTTGGGCCTCGTCAGTGAGGTGCAGCCATATCCCTCTAAGCACATTGGGCAAGGAGTCCACGTCTGGTTTCCCCCATCACCCTTAGGGAGACTATCCCCAGGGTCATATTTACATATGCAAAACAGAATGAGAAGCAGTCTGCCAGGAACGAACAGCAGCATCAATAGCTTGTTCTATGGCCCGGTTACCACCTGGTAGTAGCTTCTTTCTGCTCAATTGTGCTTTCACAGAGGAAAACTTTCCTGTAGTATATCAGTCTGATCCCGCCGACATGGTCAGTCCAGCCCCGAAATACCAGGCAATTCTCCTCTGAACAAGGAACATGACAACCCCAGACGATCGTTTCGGCCTCCTTTGGGCCTCGTCAGTGAGGTGCAGCCATATCCCTCTAAGCACATTGGGCAAGGAGTCCACGTCTGGTTTCCCCCATCACCCTTAGGGAGACTATCCCCAGGGTCATATTTACATATGCAAAACAGAATGAGAAGCAGTCTGCCAGGAACGAACAGCAGCATCAATAGCTTGTTCTATGGCCCGGTTACCACCTGGTAGTAGCTTCTTTCTGCCCAATTGTGCTTTCACAGAGGAAAACTTTCCTGTAGTATATCAGTCTGATCCCGCCGACATGGTCAGTCCAGCCCCGAAATACCAGGCAATTCTCCTCTGAACAAGGAACATGACAACCCCAGACGATCGTTTCGGCCTCCTTTGGGCCTCGTCAGTGAGGTGCAGCCATATCCCTCTAAGCACATTGGGCAAGGAGTCCACGTCTGGTTTCCCCCATCACCCTTAGGGAGACTATCCCCAGGGTCATATTTACATATGCAAAACAGAATGAGAAGCAGTCTGCCAGGAACGAACAGCAGCATCAATAGCTTGTTCTATGGCCCGGTTACCACCTGGTAGTAGCTTCTTTCTGCCCAATTGTGCTTTCACAGAGGAAAACTTTCCTGTAGTATATCAGTCTGATCCCGCCGACATGGTCAGTCCAGCCCCGAAATACCAGGCAATTCTCCTCTGAGCAAGGAACATGACAACCCCAGACGATCGTTTCGGCCTCCTTTGGGCCTCGTCAGTGAGGTGCAGCCATATCCCTCTAAGCACATTGGGCAAGGAGTCCACGTCTGGTTTCCCCCATCACCCTTAGGGAGACTATCCCCAGGGTCATATTTACATATGCAAAACAGAATGAGAAGCAGTCTGCCAGGAACGAACAGCAGCATCAATAGCTTTTTCTATGGCCCGGTTACCACCTGGTAGTAGCTTCTTTCTGCCCAATTGTGCTTTCACAGAGGAAAACTTTCCTGTAGTATATCAGTCTGATCCCGCCGACATGGTCAGTCCAGCCCCGAAATACCAGGCAATTCTCCTCTGAACAAAGAACATGACAACCCCAGACGATCGTTTCGGCCTCCTTTGGGCCTCGTCAGTGAGGTGCAGCCATATCCCTCTAAGCACATTGGGCAAGGAGTCCACGTCTGGTTTCCCCCATCACCCTTAGGGAGACTATCCCCAGGGTCATATTTACATATGCAAAACAGAATGAGAAGCAGTCTGCCAGGAACGAACAGCAGCATCAATAGCTTGTTCTATGGCCCGGTTACCACCTGGTAGTAGCTTCTTTCTGCCCAATTGTGCTTTCACAGAGGAAAACTTTCCTGTAGTATATCAGTCTGATCCCGCCGACATGGTCAGTCCAGCCCCGAAATACCAGGCAATTCTCCTCTGAACAAGGAACATGACAACCCCAGACGATCGTTTCGGCCTCCTTTGGGCCTCGTCAGTGAGGTGCAGCCATATCCCTCTAAGCACATTGGGCAAGGAGTCCACGTCTGGTTTCCCCCATCACCCTTAGGGAGACTATCCCCAGGGTCATATTTACATATGCAAAACAGAATGAGAAGCAGTCTGCCAGGAACGAACAGCAGCATCAATAGCTTGTTCTATGGCCCGGTTACCACCTGGTAGTAGCTTCTTTCTGCCCAATTGTGCTTTCACAGAGGAAAACTTTCCTGTAGTATATCAGTCTGATCCCGCCGACATGGTCAGTCCAGCCCCGAAATACCAGGCAATTCTCCTCTGAACAAGGAACATGACAACCCCAGACGATCGTTTCGGCCTCCTTTGGGCCTCGTCAGTGAGGTGCAGCCATATCCCTCTAAGCACATTGGGCAAGGAGTCCACGTCTGGTTTCCCCCATCACCCTTAGGGAGACTATCCCCAGGGTCATATTTACATATGCAAAACAGAATGAGAAGCAGTCTGCCAGGAACGAACAGCAGCATCAATAGCTTGTTCTATGGCCCGGTTACCACCTGGTAGTAGCTTCTTTCTGCCCAATTGTGCTTTCACAGAGGAAAACTTTCCTGTAGTATATCAGTCTGATCCCGCCGACATGGTCAGTCCAGCCCCCAAAATACCAGGCAATTCTCCTCTGAGCAAGGAACATGACAACACCAGACAATCGTTTCGGCCTCCTTTGGGCCTCGTCAGTGAGGTGCAGCCATATCCCTCTAAGCACATTGGGCAAGGAGTCCACGTCTGGTTTCCCCCATCACCCTTAGGGAGACTATCCCCAGGGTCATATTTACATATGCAAAACAGAATGAGAAGCAGTCTGCCAGGAACGAACAGCAGCATCAATAGCTTGTTCTATGGCCCGGTTACCACCTGGTAGTAGCTTCTTTCTGCCCAATTGTGCTTTCACAGAGGAAAACTTTCCTGTAGTATATCAGTCTGATCCCGCCGACATGGTCAGTCCAGCCCCGAAATACCAGGCAATTCTCCTCTGAACAAGGAACACGACAACCCCAGACGATCGTTTCGGCCTCCTTTGGGCCTCGTCAGTGAGGTGCAGCCATATCCCTCTAAGCACATTGGGCAAGGAGTCCACGTCTGGTTTCCCCCATCACCCTTAGGGAGACTATCCCCAGGGTCATATTTACATATGCAAAACAGAATGAGAAGCAGTCTGCCAGGAACGAACAGCAGCATCAATAGCTTGTTCTATGGCCCGGTTACCACCTGGTAGTAGCTTCTTTCTGCCCAATTGTGCTTTCACAGAGGAAAACTTTCCTGTAGTATATCAGTCTGATCCCGCCGACATGGTCAGTCCAGCCCCGAAATACCAGGCAATTCTCCTCTGAACAAAGAACATGACAACCCCAGACGATCGTTTCGGCCTCCTTTGGGCCTCGTCAGTGAGGTGCAGCCATATCCCTCTAAGCACATTGGGCAAGGAGTCCACGTCTGGTTTCCCCCATCACCCTTAGGGAGACTATCCCCAGGGTCATATTTACATATGCAAAACAGAATGAGAAGCAGTCTGCCAGGAACGAACAGCAGCATCAATAGCTTGTTCTATGGCCCGGTTACCACCTGGTAGTAGCTTCTTTCTGCCCAATTGTGCTTTCACAGAGGAAAACTTTCCTGTAGTATATCAGTCTGATCCCGCCGACATGGTCAGTCCAGCCCCGAAATACCAGGCAATTCTCCTCTGAACAAGGAACATGACAACCCCAGACGATCGTTTCGGCCTCCTTTGGGCCTCGTCAGTGAGGTGCAGCCATATCCCTCTAAGCACATTGGGCAAGGAGTCCACGTCTGGTTTCCCCCATCACCCTTAGGGGCAGAAAGAAGCTACTACCAGGTGGCAACCGGGCCATAGAACAAGCTATTGATGCTGCTGTTCGTTCCTGGCAGACTGCTTCTCATTCTGTTTTGCATATGTAAATATGACCCTGGGGATAGTCTCCCTAAGGGTGATGGGGGAAACCAGACGTGGACTCCTTGCCCAATGTGCTTAGAGGGATATGGCTGCACCTCACTGACGAGGCCCAAAGGAGGCCGAAACGATCGTCTGGGGTTGTCATGTTCCTTGTTCAGAGGAGAATTGCCTGGTATTTCGGGGCTGGACTGACCATGTTGGCGGGATCAGACTGATATACTACAGGAAAGTTTTCCTCTGTGAAAAGCACAATTGGGCAGAAAGAAGCTACTACCAGGTGGCAACCGGGCCATAGAACAAGCTATTGATGCTGCTGTTCGTTCCTGGCAGACTGCTTCTCATTCTGTTTTGCAAATCTCACAAGTATAACAAGTGCTGTATGTGAGCTTGTGTCTGTGTACAACTAATCTTCATGCTGATTGTCTGATCAGAAGAATTCCCAGAGTTCTATTGGTGGACAGTGACAATCACACAAGTATAACAAGTGCTGTATGTGAGCTTGTGTCTGTGTACAACTAATCTTCATGCTGATTGTCTGATCAGAAGAATTCCCAGAGTTCTATTGGTGGACTGTGACAATCTCACAAGTATAACAAGTGCTGTATGTGAGCTTGTGTCTGTGTACAACTAATCTTCATGCTGATTGTCTGATCAGAAGAATTCCCAGAATTCTATTGGTGGACAGTGACAATCTCACAAGTATAACAAGTGCTGTATGTGAGCTTGTGTCTGTGTACAACTAATCTTCATGATTGTCTGATCAGAAGAATTCCCAGAGTTCTATTGGTGGACAGGGACAATCTCACAAGTATAACAAGTGCTGTATGTGAGCTTGTGTCTGTGTACAACTAATCTTCATGCTGATTGTCTGATCAGAAGAATTCCCAGAGTTCTATTGGTGGACAGTGACAATCACACAAGTATAACAAGTGCTGTATGTGAGCTTGTGTCTGTGTACAACTAATCTTCATGCTGATTGTCTGATCAGAAGAATTCTAAGAGTTCTATTGGTGGACAGTGACAATCACACAAGTATAACAAGTGCTGTATGTGAGCTTGTGTCTGTGTACAACTAATCTTCATGCTGATTGTCTGATCAGAAGAATTCCCAGAGTTTTATTGGTGGACAGTGACAATCTCACAAGTATAACAAGTGCTGTATGTGAGCTTGTGTCTGTGTACAACTAATCTTCATGCTGATTGTCTGATCAGAAGAATTCCCAGAGTTCTATTGGTGAACAGTGACAATCTCACAAGTATAACAAGTTCTGTATGTGAGCTTGTGTCTGTGTACAACTAATCTTCATGCTGATTGTCTGATCAGAAGAATTCCCAGAGTTCTATTGGTGGACAGTGACAATCTCACAAGTATAACAAGTGCTGTATGTGAGCTTGTGTCTGTGTACAACTAATCTTCATGCTGATTGTCTGATCAGAAGAATTCCCAGAGTTCTATTGGTGGACAGTGACAATCTCACAAGTATAACAAGTGCTGTATGTGAGCTTGTGTCTGTGTACAACTAATCTTCATGATTGTCTGATCAGAAAAATTCCCAGAGTTCTATTGGTGGACAGTGACAATCTCACAATTATAACAAGTGCTGTATGTGAGCTTGTGTCTGTGTACAACTAATCTTCATGCTGATTGTCTGATCAGAAGAATTCCCAGAGTTCTCTTGGTGGACAGGGACAATCACACAAGTATAACAAGTGCTGTATGTGAGCTTGTGTCTGTGTACAACTAATCTTCATGCTGATTGTCTGATCAGAAGAATTCCCAGAGTTCTATTGGTGGACAGTGACAATCTCACAATTATAACAAGTGCTGTATGTGAGCTTGTGTCTGTGTACAACTAATCTTCATGCTGATTGTCTGATCAGAAGAATTCCCAGAGTTCTATTGGTGGACAGTGACAATCTCACAATTATAACAAGTGCTGTATGTGAGCTTGTGTCTGTGTACAACTAATCTTCATGCTGATTGTCTGATCAGAAGAATTCCCAGAGTTCTCTTGGTGGACAGGGACAATCACACAAGTATAACAAGTGCTGTATGTGAGCTTGTGTCTGTGTACAACTAATCTTCATGCTGATTGTCTGATCAGAAGAATTCCCAGAGTTCTATTGGTGGACAGTGACAATCTCACAATTATAACAAGTGCTGTATGTGAGCTTGTGTCTGTGTACAACTAATCTTCATGCTGATTGTCTGATCAGAAGAATTCCCAGAGTTCTATTGGTGGACAGTGACAATCTCACAATTATAACAAGTGCTGTATGTGAGCTTGTGTCTGTGTACAACTAATCTTCATGCTGATTGTCTGATCAGAAGAATTCCCAGAGTTCTATTGGTGGACAGTGACAATCTCACAAGTATAACAAGTGCTGTATGTGAGCTTGTGTCTGTGTACAACTAATCTTCATGCTGATTGTCTGATCAGAAGAATTCCCAGAGTTCTATTGGTGAACAGTGACAATCTCACAAGTATAACAAGTGCTGTATGTGAGCTTGTGTCTGTGTACAACTAATCTTCATGCTGATTGTCTGATCAGAAGAATTCCCAGAGTTCTATTGGTGGACAGTGACAATCTCACAAGTATAACAAGTGCTGTATGTGAGCTTGTGTCTGTGTACAACTAATCTTCATGCTGATTGTCTGATCAGAAGAATTCCCAGAGTTTTATTGGTGGACAGTGACAATCTCACAAGTATAACAAGTTCTGTATGTGAGCTTGTGTCTGTGTACAACTAATCTTCATGCTGATTGTCTGATCAGAAGAATTCCCAGAGTTCTATTGGTGGACAGTGACAATCTCACAAGTATAACAAGTGCTGTATGTGAGCTTGTGTCTGTGTACAACTAATCTTCATGCTGATTGTCTGATCAGAAGAATTCCCAGAGTTCTATTGGTGGACAGTGACAATCTCACAAGTATAACAAGTGCTGTATGTGAGCTTGTGTCTGTGTACAACTAATCTTCATGATTGTCTGATCAGAAAAATTCCCAGAGTTCTATTGGTGGACAGTGACAATCTCACAATTATAACAAGTGCTGTATGTGAGCTTGTGTCTGTGTACAACTAATCTTCATGCTGATTGTCTGATCAGAAGAATTCCCAGAGTTCTCTTGGTGGACAGGGACAATCACACAAGTATAACAAGTGCTGTATGTGAGCTTGTGTCTGTGTACAACTAATCTTCATGCTGATTGTCTGATCAGAAGAATTCCCAGAGTTCTATTGGTGGACAGTGACAATCTCACAATTATAACAAGTGCTGTATGTGAGCTTGTGTCTGTGTACAACTAATCTTCATGCTGATTGTCTGATCAGAAGAATTCCCAGAGTTCTATTGGTGGACAGTGACAATCTCACAATTATAACAAGTGCTGTATGTGAGCTTGTGTCTGTGTACAACTAATCTTCATGCTGATTGTCTGATCAGAAGAATTCCCAGAGTTCTATTGGTGGACAGTGACAATCTCACAAGTATAACAAGTGCTGTATGTGAGCTTGTGTCTGTGTACAACTAATCTTCATGCTGATTGTCTGATCAGAAGAATTCCCAGAGTTCTATTGGTGGACAGTGACAATCTCACAAGTATAACAAGTGCTGTATGTGAGCTTGTGTCTCTGTACAACTAATCTTCATGCTGATTGTCTGATCAGAAGAATTCCAAGAGTTCTATTGGTGAACAGTGACAATCTCACAAGTATAACAAGTTCTGTATGTGAGCTTGTGTCTGTGTACAACTAATCTTCATGCTGATTGTCTGATCAGAAGAATTCCCAGAGTTCTATTGGTGGACAGTGACAATCTCACAATTATAACAAGTGCTGTATGTGAGCTTGTGTCTGTGTACAACTAATCTTCATGCTGATTGTCTGATCAGAAGAATTCCCAGAGTTCTATTGGTGGACAGTGACAATCTCACAAGTATAACAAGTGCTGTATGTGAGCTTGTGTCTGTGTACAACTAATCTTCATGATTGTCTGATCAGAAGAATTCCCAGAGTTCTATTGGTGGACAGTGACAATCTCACAATTATAACAAGTGCTGTATGTGAGCTTGTGTCTGTGTACAACTAATCTTCATGCTGATTGTCTGATCAGAAGAATTCCCAGAGTTCTCTTGGTGGACAGGGACAATCACACAAGTATAACAAGTGCTGTATGTGAGCTTGTGTCTGTGTACAACTAATCTTCATGCTGATTGTCTGATCAGAAGAATTCCCAGAGTTCTATTGGTGGACAGTGACAATCTCACAATTATAACAAGTGCTGTATGTGAGCTTGTGTCTGTGTACAACTAATCTTCATGCTGATTGTCTGATCAGAAGAATTCCCAGAGTTCTATTGGTGGACAGTGACAATCTCACAAGTATAACAAGTGCTGTATGTGAGCTTGTGTCTGTGTACAACTAATCTTCATGCTGATTGTCTGATCAGAAGAATTCCAAGAGTTCTATTGGTGAACAGTGACAATCTCACAAGTATAACAAGTTCTGTATGTGAGCTTGTGTCTGTGTACAACTAATCTTCATGCTGATTGTCTGATCAGAAGAATTCCCAGAGTTCTCTTGGTGGACAGGGACAATCACACAAGTATAACAAGTGCTGTATGTGAGCTTGTGTCTGTGTACAACTAATCTTCATGCTGATTGTCTGATCAGAAGAATTCCCAGAGTTCTATTGGTGGACAGTGACAATCTCACAATTATAACAAGTGCTGTATGTGAGCTTGTGTCTGTGTACAACTAATCTTCATGCTGATTGTCTGATCAGAAGAATTCCCAGAGTTCTCTTGGTGGACAGGGACAATCACACAAGTATAACAAGTGCTGTATGTGAGCTTGTGTCTGTGTACAACTAATCTTCATGCTGATTGTCTGATCAGAAGAATTCCCAGAGTTCTATTGGTGGACAGTGACAATCTCACAATTATAACAAGTGCTGTATGTGAGCTTGTGTCTGTGTACAACTAATCTTCATGCTGATTGTCTGATCAGAAGAATTCCCAGAGTTCTATTGGTGGACAGTGACAATCTCACAAGTATAACAAGTGCTGTATGTGAGCTTGTGTCTGTGTACAACTAATCTTCATGCTGATTGTCTGATCAGAAGAATTCCAAGAGTTCTATTGGTGAACAGTGACAATCTCACAAGTATAACAAGTTCTGTATGTGAGCTTGTGTCTGTGTACAACTAATCTTCATGCTGATTGTCTGATCAGAAGAATTCCCAGAGTTCTATTGGTGGACAGGGACAATCACACAAGTATAACAAGTGCTGTATGTGAGCTTGTGTCTGTGTACAACTAATCTTCATGCTGATTGTCTGATCAGAAGAATTCCCAGAGTTCTATTGGTGGACAGTGACAATCTCACAATTATAACAAGTGCTGTATGTGAGCTTGTGTCTGTGTACAACTAATCTTCATGCTGATTGTCTGATCAGAAGAATTCCCAGAGTTCTATTGGTGGACAGTGACAATCTCACAATTATAACAAGTGCTGTATGTGAGCTTGTGTCTGTGTACAACTAATCTTCATGCTGATTGTCTGATCAGAAGAATTCCCAGAGTTCTATTGGTGGACAGTGACAATCTCACAAGTATAACAAGTGCTGTATGTGAGCTTGTGTCTGTGTACAACTAATCTTCATGCTGATTGTCTGATCAGAAGAATTCCCAGAGTTCTATTGGTGGACAGTGACAATCTCACAAGTATAACAAGTGCTGTATGTGAGCTTGTGTCTGTGTACAACTAATCTTCATGATTGTCTGATCAGAAAAATTCCCAGAGTTCTATTGGTGGACAGTGACAATCTCACAATTATAACAAGTGCTGTATGTGAGCTTGTGTCTGTGTACAACTAATCTTCATGCTGATTGTCTGATCAGAAGAATTCCCAGAGTTCTCTTGGTGGACAGGGACAATCACACAAGTATAACAAGTGCTGTATGTGAGCTTGTGTCTGTGTACAACTAATCTTCATGCTGATTGTCTGATCAGAAGAATTCCCAGAGTTCTATTGGTGGACAGTGACAATCTCACAATTATAACAAGTGCTGTATGTGAGCTTGTGTCTGTGTACAACTAATCTTCATGCTGATTGTCTGATCAGAAGAATTCCCAGAGTTCTATTGGTGGACAGTGACAATCTCACAATTATAACAAGTGCTGTATGTGAGCTTGTGTCTGTGTACAACTAATCTTCATGCTGATTGTCTGATCAGAAGAATTCCCAGAGTTCTATTGGTGGACAGTGACAATCTCACAAGTATAACAAGTGCTGTATGTGAGCTTGTGTCTGTGTACAACTAATCTTCATGATTGTCTGATCAGAAGAATTCCCAGAGTTCTATTGGTGGACAGTGACAATCTCACAATTATAACAAGTGCTGTATGTGAGCTTGTGTCTGTGTACAACTAATCTTCATGCTGATTGTCTGATCAGAAGAATTCCCAGAGTTCTCTTGGTGGACAGGGACAATCACACAAGTATAACAAGTGCTGTATGTGAGCTTGTGTCTGTGTACAACTAATCTTCATGCTGATTGTCTGATCAGAAGAATTCCCAGAGTTCTATTGGTGGACAGTGACAATCTCACAATTATAACAAGTGCTGTATGTGAGCTTGTGTCTGTGTACAACTAATCTTCATGCTGATTGTCTGATCAGAAGAATTCCCAGAGTTCTATTGGTGGACAGTGACAATCTCACAAGTATAACAAGTGCTGTATGTGAGCTTGTGTCTGTGTACAACTAATCTTCATGCTGATTGTCTGATCAGAAGAATTCCCAGAGTTCTATTGGTGGACAGTGACAATCTCACAAGTATAACAAGTGCTGTATGTGAGCTTGTGTCTGTGTACAACTAATCTTCATGCTGATTGTCTGATCAGAAGAATTCCCAGAGTTCTATTGGTGGACAGTGACAATCACACAAATATAACAAGTGCTGTATGTGAGCTTGTGTCTGTGTACAACTAATATTTATGATGATTGTCTGATCAGAAGAATTCCCAGAGTTCTATTGGTGGACAGTGACAATCTCACAAGTATAACAAGTGCTGTATGTGAGCTTGTGTCTGTGTACAACTAATCTTCATGCTGATTGTCTGATCAGAAGAATTCCCAGAGTTCTATTGGTGGACAGGGACAATCTCACAAGTATAACAAGTGCTGTATGTGAGCTTGTGTCTGTGTACAACTAATCTTCATGCTGATTGTCTGATCAGAAGAATTCCCAGAGTTCTATTGGTGGACAGGGACAATCTCACAAGTATAACAAGTGCTGTATGTGAGCTTGTGTCTGTGTACAACTAATCTTCATGCTGATTGTCTGATCAGAAGAATTCCCAGAGTTCTATTGGTGGACAGTGACAATCTCACAAGTATAACAAGTGCTGTATGTGAGCTTGTGTCTGTGTACAACTAATCTTCATGATTGTCTGATCAGAAGAATTCCCAGAGTTCTATTGGTGGACAGTGACAATCTCACAATTATAACAAGTGCTGTATGTGAGCTTGTGTCTGTGTACAACTAATCTTCATGCTGATTGTCTAATCAGAAGAATTCCCAGAGGTCTATTGGTGGACAGTGACACATCCCACAAGTATAACAAATGCTGCTTTCTCAGTACAGGAACAATAAATACTTAATACATCTAAAAATTGTCTCTGATGCAAAAAAGAAATATTTATAATTCCCCTTGACTTGTTATTTATTCATTCTTTTTCCAGAGTCTGATTCTTTTATCGTTCTGTAATTGCTCAGTACTGGATGAGCCTGGGTAATACGCAGCAGGTGGCTGGCATGATGCCCTCACACAGTATTTGAGGGGTGCAGACAGTTCGTCTGATAAACTTACCAGGAAAGCTATTTCCCTGCAAACTCGTGCACATAAACGTGATGCTGAAGGTTTGTGATATATAATATTAATGATGTCATTTGCACCTTTATAACATTATAGAAGAGGGGTTTCCATTATTGCACCATTAAGTAGTGAATATGACGTTGGATCAGAGATAATCGTCATTTATTTTCCATGTTAAAACCTCAGAAAAATACACAGTAATCCCTAATCTGTAAGATATTAAGTACCTTGGCACAAGCTGCTGCCAAAACCCTCACCCAAACCTACAGACAAAATGCTGATCACAGGGAAGGAAAAACTCAGATTGCACAGCTTAAAAAATGTTTTCCAGTTTACATTCTCAGCACATTTCACTGGTTCTCCTTCCCAGCTTTTTATGAGGGTATACTTAGGAGTGTGCATTTGTCCTGAGCGAGATATATATACTGTATTTATAATATTGCTCCTACCTCAGTATGCTCTCATGGAAAGGAAGAATGTTTCAATCAAATAATAACAAAAAGCTAAGTTATGAAAATAGAAGTACATTGTTTTTTTTAATTGCAAGCTCTGTCTGCTTTGCATGTGTTTTATTTTCACTTCTACGTCTCGTTAAGAGACTAAAACATCTCCTTTTGTTATTCAGACAGAACGGACAATTGTAATAGCGTTTCTAATTTACTTCTATTATCTAATTTGTTTCATTCCCATGAAATCCTTTGTTGAAGAGATACCTGGTTGGTGTCTAGAGCGCTATATGACAAGGAATACTGCTGCTATATAGTGCTCCAGAGACATGCGCACTCCTGAGTTTAGCTCCTTGCTTTTCAACAAAAGATACAAAGAGAATGAAGAAAATGTGATATTAGAAGCAAATTAGAACATTTTTAAAATTGTATGTATCTATCTGAATCATGAAAGAAAAAAATGGGTTTCATGTCCCTTTAAATCCTCTCAATTGAAAAGCAGAGTTTACAGAATAATTAATTGGACAGTCAATTGTGTATATGAATAATCTAGTGTATATGAATAATCTAGTGTATGTGAATAATCTGGTGTATATGAATTATCTGGTGTATATGAATACTCTAGTGTATATGAATAGTCTGGTGTATATGAATAGTCTAGTGTATATGAATAGCCTGGTGTATATGAATAATCTGGTGTATATGAATAATCTAGTGTATATGAATAATCTGGTGTATATGAATAGTCTAGTGTATATGAATAATCTGGTGTATATGAATTATCTGGTGTATATGAATAATCTAGTGTATATGAATAGTCTAGTGTATATAAATAATAATGTGTATATGAATAATCTAGTGTATATGAATAATCTGGTGTATATGAATAGTCTGGTGTATATGAATAATCTGGTGTATATGAATAGTCTGGTGTATATGAATAATCTAGTGTATATGAATAATATGGTGTATATGAATAGTCTGGTGTATATGAATAGTCTGGTGTATATGAATAATCTGGTGTATATGAATAGTCTGGTGTATATGAATAATCTGGTGTATATGAATAGTCTGGTGTATATGAATAGTCTAGTGTATATCAATAGTCTGGTGTATATGAATAATCTAGTGTATATGAATAATATGGTGTATATGAATAGTCTAGTGTATATAAATAGTCTGGTGTATATGAATAATCTGGTGTATATGAATAATATGGTGTATATAAATAATATGGTGTATATGAATAATCTAGTGTATATGAATAATCTAGTGCATATGAATAATCTAGTGTATATGAATAATCTGGTGTATATGAATAATCTAGTGTATATGAATAATCTGGTGTATATGAATAATCTGGTGTATATGAATAATCTAGTGTATATGAATAATCTGGTGTATATGAATAATCTAGTGTATATGAATAATCTAGTGTATATGAATAGTCTGGTGTATATGAATAGTCTAGTGTATATGAATAATCTGGTGTATATGAATAATCTGGTGTATATGACTAATCTAGTGTATATGAATAGTTTGGTATATATGAATAGTCTGGTGTATATGAATAATCTGATGTATATGACTAATCTAGTGTATATGAATAGTTTGGTATATATGAATAGTCTGGTGTATATGAATAATCTGGTGTATATGAATAACCTAGTGTATATGAATAATCTGGTGTATATGACTAATCTAGTGTATATGAATAGTTTGGTATATATGAATAGTCTGGTGTATATGAATAATCTGGTGTATATGACTAATCTAGTGTATATGAATAGTTTGGTGTATATGAATAGTCTGGTGTATATGAATTGTCTGGTGTATATGAATAATCTGGTGTATATGACTAATCTGGTGTATATGGATAATCTGGTGTATATGAATAATCTGGTGTATATGACTAATCTGGTGTATATGAATAATCTGGTGTATATGAATAATCTGGTGTATATGAATAGTCTGGTGTATATGTGTAATTAAGCACTCAAAAGATCTGCACAAAAATAAATGCTTTATACTCATTTACATATTGTTAGTGTGCATTGTTTTGCAGTCCGGGGACACATCTCTTGAAAAGCCTCTTCAGTATTATTTTGCATCCTCAGTTATGGCTAAATAAGTCTAAATGAGCTCCTGCTCTGATCAAGCACTCTATGAGGCATATTTAAGAAATGTCTTGCGGACCTGATCCGACAGTGCGGATCAGGTCCGCAAGACCTCGCTGAATACAGTGAGCAATACGCTCTCCGTATTCAGCATTGCACCAGCAGCCCACAAGAGCTGCTGGTGCAACGCCGCCCCCTGCAGACTCGCGGCCAATGGGCCGCCAGCAGGGAGCTGTCAATCAACCCGATCATACTCAATCGGGTTGCATTGTTGCGATTCCTGTCCGCCTGCTCAGAGCAGTCTTTGTGACCGCTGATTCATTACTGCTGTCTCTGGCGAGCCTGAAGACTCTGCAAAAGGAATTAATATTGGCACAGTGTCATGTAAAGTCTAAGAGGTATAAACCTCGGTGCTATTCCCAGGTAACAAGTTACATTAGAGGGGAAAAGGGAGAGAAAGGACAAAAAGTGGGAATTTCTAGCACTCACGACTACTAATTATGTATCTTACTGTTAATAAACAGTTAATAGGATGTGTTACTTTAGGTATAACATTCTTAAACTTTAATATATATACATTAAAAGTGATCAACACCACTAATCTTCTGTTAGAGGAGATGTCACTAAAGATGTACACAAACCGATGTGAGCAAGATAAAAGTTAAAAACAAATTAAATAACTGCACAAATGCATTTCGGCCTCAGGACCGGCCTTTGTCAATGTGTCTCAGTTAGTAAGACTCGCCAGAAACACGGGCCGTCAAGCTCCTTTCGGAGCTTGATAGATATAGATAGGCACCATTGTGTAGCATGTTGCAGGGTGAGTTTTCTGAATCCTGCAGGACATACTCCTTTCTAAATGGTGGAAAACACTGAGTTTAATTACATGATAAATAACAAGTCATGGTTAATTGTTTTATTAATGTGCATATCAAATGTGTTCTGGGGTTGGGGGTTTAATGACTCATTAAAAAGATACACAGGTTACATTTTATTGCAGTTTGCAGTGATGTGTCCGGTACTGCAGGGGAGGGGCAGTTAATAGACTTGTATTTACACATGGCTGCTAGTCCGATACTGCAGGGGAGGGGCAGTTAATAGACTTGTATTTAAACACAGCTGCTAGTCTGGTACTGCAGGGGAGGGGCAGTTAATAGACTTGTATTTACACACGGCTGCTAGTCCAGTACTGCAGGGGAGGGGCAGTAAATAGACTTGTATTTACACACAGCTGCTAGTCCGGTACTGCAGGGGAGGGGCAGTTAATAGACTTGTATTTACACATGGCTGCTAGTCCGATACTGCAGGGGAGGGGCAGTTAATAGACTTGTATTTACACACGGCTGCTAGTCCAGTACTGCAGGGAAGGCGCTGTTAATAGACTTGTATTTACACATGGCTGCTAGTCGGATACTGCAGGGGAGGGGCAGTTAATAGACTTGTATTTAAACACAGCTGCTAGTCTGGTACTGCAGGGGAGGGGCAGATAATAGACTTGTATTTACACACGGCTGCTAGTCCAGTACTGCAGGGGAGGGGCAGTTAATACACTTGTATTGACACATGGCTGCTAGTCGGATACTGCAGGGGAGGGGCAGTTAATAGACTTGTATTTGAACACAGCTGCTAGTCTGGTACTGCAGGGTAGGGCCAGTTAATAGACTTGTATTTACACACGGCTGCTAGTCCAGTACTGCAGGGGAGGGGCAGTTAATAGACTTGTATTTACACATGGCTGCTAGTCCGATACTGCAGGGGAGGGGCAGTTAATAGACTTGTATTTAAACACAGCTGCTAGTCTGGTACTGCAGGGGAGGGGCAGTTAATAGACTTGTATTTACACACGGCTGCTAGTCCAGTACTGCAGGGGAGGGGCAGTTAATAGACTTGTATTTACACATGGCTGCTAGTCCGATACTGCAGGGGAGGGGCAGTTAATAGACTTGTATTTACACACGGCTGCTAGTCCAGTACTGCAGGGGAGGGGCAGTTAATAGACTTGTATTTACACACGGCTGCTAGTCCAGTACTGCAGGGGAGGGGCAGTAAATAGACTTGTATTTACACACAGCTGCTAGTCTGGTACTGCAGGGGAGGGGCAGTTAATAGACTTGTATTTACACACGGCTGCTAGTCCAGTACTGCAGGGGAGGGGCAGTTAATAGACTTGTATTTACACACGGCTGCTAGTCTGATACTGCAGGGGAGGGGAAGTTAATAGACTTGTATTTACACACGGCTGCTAGTCCAGTACTGCAGGGGAGGGGCAGTTAATAGACTTGTATTTACACACAGCTGCTAGTCTGGCACTGCAGGGGAGGGGCAGTTAATAGACTTGTATTTACACATGGCTGCTAGTCCAGTACTGCAGAGGAGGGGCAGTTAATAGACTTGTATGTGCACACGGCTGCTAGTCCGGTACTGCAGGGAAGATGCTGTTAATAAACTTGTATTTACACACGGCTGCTAGTCCAGTACTGCAGGGGAGGGGCAGTTAATAGATTTGTATTTACACAGGGCTGCTAGTCGGGTACTGCAGAGGAGGGGCAGTTGATAGACTTGTATTTACACACAGCTGCTGGTCTGGTACTGCAGGGGAGGGGCAGTTAATAGACTTGTATTTACACATGGCTGATAGTCCAGTACTGCAGGGAAGGGGCTGTTAATAGACTTGTATTTACACACTGCTGCTAGTCCGGTACTGCAGGGGAGGGGCAGTTAATAGACTTGTATTTACACATGGCTGCTAGTCCGGTACTGCAGGGAAGGGGCTGTTAATAGACTTGTATTTACACATGGCTGCTAGTCCGGTACTGCAGGGTAGGGACAGTTAATAGACTTGCATTTACACACTGCTGCTAGTCCGGCACTGCAGGTGAGGAGCAGTTAATAGACTTGTATTTACACATGGCTGCTATTCCGGTACTGCAGGGAAGGGGCTTTTAATAGATTTGTATTTACACATGGCTGCTAGTCCGGTACTGCAGGGTAGGGGCAGTTAATAGACTTGTATTTACACACAGCTGCTAGTCCGGTACTGCAGGGGAGGGGCAGTTAATAGTCTTGTATATACACAGAGCTGCTAGTTCGGTACTGCAGGGGATGGGCAGTTAATAGATTTGTATTTACACACAGCTGCTAGTCCAGTACTTCAGGGGATGGGCAATTAATACACTTGTATTTACACACAGCTGCTAGTTCAGTACTGCAGGGAAGGGGCAGTTAATAGACTTGTATTTACACATGGCTGCTTGTCTGTTACTGCAGGGGAGGGGCAGTTAACAGACTTGTATTTACACACGGCTGCTAGTCCAGTACTGCAGGGAAGGAGCTGATAATAAACTTGTATTTACACACGGCTGCTAGTCCAGTACTGCATGGGAGGGGCAGTTAATAGACTTGTATTTACACACAGCTGCTAGTCCGGTACTGCAGAGGAGAGGCAGTTGATAGACTTGTATTTACATACAGCTGCTAGTCCGGTACTGCAGGGGAGGGGCAGTTAATAGACTTGCATTTACACACAGTTGCTAGTCCGGTACTGCAGGGAATGGGCTGTTAATAGACTTGTATTTACACACGGCTGCTAGTCCAGTACTACAGGGGAGAGGCTGTTGATAGACTTGTATTTACACCTAGCTGCTAGTCTGGTACTGCAGGGGAGGGGCAGTTAATAGACTTGTATTTACTCACGGCTGCTAGTCCAGTACTGCAGGGAAGGGGCTGTTAATAGACTTGTATTTACACACTGCTGCTAGTCTGGTACTGCAGGTGAGGGGCAGTTAATAGACTTTTATTTACACATGGCTGCTAGTCCGGTACTGCAGGGGAGGGGCAGTTAATAGACTTGTATTTACACACATCTGCTAGTCCTGTACTGCAGGGGATGGGCAGTTAATAGATTTGTATTTACACACAGCTGCTAGTCCAGTACTTCAGGGGATGGGCAATTAATACACTTGTATTTACACACAGCTGCTAGTACAGTACTGCAGGGAAGGGGCAGTTAATAGACTTGTATTTACACATTGCTGCTTGTCTGTTACTGCAGGGGAGGGGCAGTTAACAGACTTGTATTTACACACGGCTGCTAGTCTAGTACTGCAGGGAAGGGGCTGTTAATAAACTTGTATTTACACACGGCTGCTAGTCCAGTACTGCATGGGAGGGGCAGTTAATAGACTTGTATTTACACACAGCTGCTAGTCCGGTACTGCAGAGGAGAGGCAGTTGATAGACTTGTATTTACACACAGCTGCTAGTCCAGTACTGCAGGGGAGGGGCAGTAAATAGACTTGCATTTACACACAGCTGCTAGTCCGGTACTGCAGGGAAGGGGCTGTTAATAGACTTGTATTTACACACGGCTGCTAGTCCAGTACTACAGGGGAGAGGCTGTTGATAGACTTGTATTTACACCTAGCTGCTAGTCTGGTACTGCAGGGGAGGGGAAGTTGATAGACTTGTATTTACACACAGCTGCTGGTCCGGTACTGCAGGGGAGGGGCAGTTAATACACTTGTATTTACACATGGCTGATAGTCCAGTACTGCAGGGAAGGGGCTGTTAATAGACTTGTATTTACACATGGCTGCTAGTCCGGTACTGCAGGGTAGGGACAGTTAATAGACTTGCATTTACACACTGCTGCTAGTCCGGCACTGCAGGTGAGGGGCAGTTAATAGACTTGTATTTACACATGGCTGCTATTCCGGTACTGCAGGGAAGGGGCTTTTAATAGACTTGTATTTACACATGGCTGCTAGTCCGGTACTGCAGGGTAGGGGCAGTTAATAGACTTGTATTTACACACAGCTGCTAGTCCAGTACTGCAGGGGAGGGGCAGTTAATAGTCTTGTATATACACAGAGCTGCTAGTTCGGTACTGCAGGGGATGGACAGTTAATAGATTTGTATTTACACACAGCTGCTAGTCCAGTACGTCAGGGGATGGGCAATTAATACACTTGTATTTACACACAGCTGCTAGTTCAGTACTGCAGGGAAGGGGCAGTTAATAGACTTGTATTTACACATGGCTGCTTGTCTGTTACTGCAGGGGAGGGTCAGTTAACAGACTTGTATTTACACACGGCTGCTAGTCCAGTACTGCAGGGAAGGGGCTGTTAATAAACTTGTATTTATACACGGCTGCTAGTCCAGTACTGCATGGGAGGGGCAGTTAATAGACTTGTATTTACACACAGCTGCTAGTCCGGTACTGCAGAGGAGAGGCAGTTGATAGACTTGTATTTACACACAGCTGCTAGTCCGGTACTGCAGGGGAGGGGCAGTTAATAGACTTGCATTTACACACAGCTGCTAGTCCGGTACTGCAGGGAATGGGCTGTTAATAGACTTGTATTTACACACGGCTGCTAGTCCAGTACTACAGGGGAGAGGCTGTTGATAGAGTTGTATTTACACCTAGCTGCTAGTCTGGTACTGCAGAGGAGGGGCAGTTAATAGACTTGTATTTACACACGGCTGCTAGTCCAGTACTGCAGGGAAGGGGCTGTTAATAGACTTGTATTTACACACTGCTGCTAGTCTGGTACTGCAGGTGAGGGGCAGTTAATAGACTTTTATTTACACATGGCTGCTAGTCCGGTACTGCAGGGGAGGGGCAGTTAATAGACTTGTATTTACACACATCTGCTAGTCCTGTACTGCAGGGGATGGGCAGTTAATAGATTTGTAATTACACACAGCTGCTAGTCCAGTACTTCAGGGGATGGGCAATTAATACACTTGTATTTACACACAGCTGCTAGTACAGTACTGCAGGGAAGGGGCAGTTAATAGACTTGTATTTACACATGGCTGCTTGTCTGTTACTGCAGGGGAGGGGCAGTTAACAGACTTGTATTTACACACGGCTGCTAGTCTAGTACTGCAGGGAAGGGGCTGTTAATAAACTTGTATTTACACACGGCTGCTAGTCCAGTACTGCATGGGAGGGGCAGTTAATAGACTTGTATTTACACACAGCTGCTAGTCCGGTACTGCAGAGGAGAGGCAGTTGATAGACTTGTATTTACACACAGCTGCTAGTCCAGTACTGCAGGGGAGGGGCAGTTAATAGACTTGCATTTACACACAGCTGCTAGTCCGGTACTGCAGGGAAGGGGCTGTTAATAGACTTGTATTTACACACGGCTGCTAGTCCAGTACTACAGGGGAGAGGCTGTTGATAGACTTGTATTTACACCTAGCTGCTAGTCTGGTACTGCAGGGGAGGGGCAGTTAATAGACTTGTATTTACAAACGGCTGCTAGTCCAGTACTGCAGGGAAGGGGCTGTTAATAGACTTGTATTTACACACTGCTGCTAGTCTGGTACTGCAGGTAAGGGGCAGTTAATAGACTTTTATTTACACATGGCTGCTAGTCCGGTACTGCAGGGGAGGGGCAGTTAATAGACTTGTATTTACACACATCTGCTAGTCCTGTACTGCAGGGAAGGGGCTGTTAATAGACTTGTATTTACATACATCTGCTAGTCCTGTACTGCAGGGGAGGGGCAGTTAATAGTCTTGTATATACACACAGCTGCTAGTCCAGTACTGCAGGGGATGGGCAGTTAATAGACTTGTATTTACACAATGCTGCTAGTCCAGTACTTCAGGGGAGGGGCAGTTAATAGACTTGTATTTACACATGGCTGCTAGTCCAGTACTTCAGGGGAGGGGCATTTAATAGAATTGTATTTACACACAGCTGCTAGTCCAGTACTGCAGGGGAGGAGCAGTTAATAGACTTGTAAATACACATGGCTGCTAGTCCGGTACTGCAGGGAAGGGGCTGTTAATAGACTTGTATTTACACACAGCTAATAGTCCAGTACTGCAGGGAAGGCACTGTTAATAGACTTGTATTTACACATAGCTGCTAGTCCGGTACTGCAGGGGAGGGGCTGTTAATAGACTTGTATTTACACACAGCTGCTAGTCCAGTACTGCAGGGAAGGCGCTGTTAATAGACTTGTATTTACACACGGCTGCTAGTCCAGTACTGCATGGGAGGGGCAGTTAATAGACTTGTATTTACACACAGCTGCTAGTCCGGTACTGCAGAGGAGAGGCAGTTGATAGACTTGTATTTACACACAGCTGCTAGTCCAGTACTGCAGGGGAGGGGCAGTAAATAGACTTGCATTTACACACAGCTGCTAGTCCGGTACTGCAGGGAAGGGGCTGTTAATAGACTTGTATTTACACACGGCTGCTAGTCCAGTACTACAGGGGAGAGGCTGTTGATAGACTTGTATTTACACCTAGCTGCTAGTCTGGTACTGCAGGGGAGGGGAAGTTGATAGACTTGTATTTACACACAGCTGCTGGTCCGGTACTGCAGGGGAGGGGCAGTTAATACACTTGTATTTACACATGGCTGATAGTCCAGTACTGCAGGGAAGGGGCTGTTAATAGACTTGTATTTACACATGGCTGCTAGTCCGGTACTGCAGGGTAGGGACAGTTAATAGACTTGCATTTACACACTGCTGCTAGTCCGGCACTGCAGGTGAGGGGCAGTTAATAGACTTGTATTTACACATGGCTGCTATTCCGGTACTGCAGGGAAGGGGCTTTTAATAGACTTGTATTTACACATGGCTGCTAGTCCGGTACTGCAGGGTAGGGGCAGTTAATAGACTTGTATTTACACACAGCTGCTAGTCCAGTACTGCAGGGGAGGGGCAGTTAATAGTCTTGTATATACACAGAGCTGCTAGTTCGGTACTGCAGGGGATGGACAGTTAATAGATTTGTATTTACACACAGCTGCTAGTCCAGTACTTCAGGGGATGGGCAATTAATACACTTGTATTTACACACAGCTGCTAGTTCAGTACTGCAGGGAAGGGGCAGTTAATAGACTTGTATTTACACATGGCTGCTTGTCTGTTACTGCAGGGGAGGGTCAGTTAACAGACTTGTATTTACACACGGCTGCTAGTCCAGTACTGCAGGGAAGGGGCTGTTAATAAACTTGTATTTATACACGGCTGCTAGTCCAGTACTGCATGGGAGGGGCAGTTAATAGACTTGTATTTACACACAGCTGCTAGTCCGGTACTGCAGAGGAGAGGCAGTTGATAGACTTGTATTTACACACAGCTGCTAGTCCGGTACTGCAGGGGAGGGGCAGTTAATAGACTTGCATTTACACACAGCTGCTAGTCCGGTACTGCAGGGAATGGGCTGTTAATAGACTTGTATTTACACACGGCTGCTAGTCCAGTACTACAGGGGAGAGGCTGTTGATAGAGTTGTATTTACACCTAGCTGCTAGTCTGGTACTGCAGAGGAGGGGCAGTTAATAGACTTGTATTTACACACGGCTGCTAGTCCAGTACTGCAGGGAAGGGGCTGTTAATAGACTTGTATTTACACACTGCTGCTAGTCTGGTACTGCAGGTGAGGGGCAGTTAATAGACTTTTATTTACACATGGCTGCTAGTCCGGTACTGCAGGGGAGGGGCAGTTAATAGACTTGTATTTACACACATCTGCTAGTCCTGTACTGCAGGGGATGGGCAGTTAATAGATTTGTATTTACACACAGCTGCTAGTCCAGTACTTCAGGGGATGGGCAATTAATACACTTGTATTTACACACAGCTGCTAGTACAGTACTGCAGGGAAGGGGCAGTTAATAGACTTGTATTTACACATGGCTGCTTGTCTGTTACTGCAGGGGAGGGGCAGTTAACAGACTTGTATTTACACACGGCTGCTAGTCTAGTACTGCAGGGAAGGGGCTGTTAATAAACTTGTATTTACACACGGCTGCTAGTCCAGTACTGCATGGGAGGGGCAGTTAATAGACTTGTATTTACACACAGCTGCTAGTCCGGTACTGCAGAGGAGAGGCAGTTGATAGACTTGTATTTACACACAGCTGCTAGTCCAGTACTGCAGGGGAGGGGCAGTTAATAGACTTGCATTTACACACAGCTGCTAGTCCGGTACTGCAGGGAAGGGGCTGTTAATAGACTTGTATTTACACACGGCTGCTAGTCCAGTACTACAGGGGAGAGGCTGTTGATAGACTTGTATTTACACCTAGCTGCTAGTCTGGTACTGCAGGGGAGGGGCAGTTAATAGACTTGTATTTACAAACGGCTGCTAGTCCAGTACTGCAGGGAAGGGGCTGTTAATAGACTTGTATTTACACACTGCTGCTAGTCTGGTACTGCAGGTGAGGGGCAGTTAATAGACTTTTATTTACACATGGCTGCTAGTCCGGTACTGCAGGGGAGGGGCAGTTAATAGACTTGTATTTACACACATCTGCTAGTCCTGTACTGCAGGGAAGGGGCTGTTAATAGACTTGTATTTACATACATCTGCTAGTCCTGTACTGCAGGGCAGGGGCAGTTAATAGTCTTGTATATACACACAGCTGCTAGTCCAGTACTGCAGGGGATGGGCAGTTAATAGACTTGTATTTACACAATGCTGCTAGTCCAGTACTTCAGGGGAGGGGCAGTTAATAGACTTGTATTTACACATGGCTGCTAGTCCAGTACTTCAGGGGAGGGGCATTTAATAGAATTGTATTTACACACAGCTGCTAGTCCAGTACTGCAGGGGAGGAGCAGTTAATAGACTTGTAAATACACATGGCTGCTAGTCCGGTACTGCAGGGAAGGGGCTGTTAATAGACTTGTATTTACACACAGCTACTAGTCCAGTACTGCAGGGAAGGCACTGTTAATAGACTTGTATTTACACATAGCTGCTAGTCCGGTACTGCAGGGGAGGGGCTGTTAATAGACTTGTATTTACACACAGCTGCTAGTCCAGTACTGCAGGGAAGGCGCTGTTAATAGACTTGTATTTACACATGGCTGCTAGTCCAGTATTGCAGTTGAGGGGGCAGTTAAAAGACTTGTATTTACACAAGGCTGCTAGTTCAGTGGGGATGCACCATATCTGATTCTTACAGAGTCTAATACACAGGTTACATTTTTATTGAAGTTTGCAGTGATATATCTGGTACTGCAGGGGAGGGGCAGTTAATAGACATGTATTTACACACAGCTGCTAGTCTGGTACTGCAGGGAAGGGGCAGTAAATAGACTTGTATTTACACATGGCTGCTAGTCCAATACTGCAGGGGAGGGGCAGTTATTAGACTTGTATTTACACACGGTTGCTAGTCCAGTACTGCAGAGGAGGGGCAGTTAATAGACTTGTATTTAAACACGACTGCTAGTCCAGTACTGCAGTGGAGGGGCAGTTAATAGACTTGTATTTAAACATGGCTGCTATTCCAGTACTGCAGAGGAGGGGAAGTAAATAGAGTTGTATTTACACACGGCTGCTAGTTCCATACTGCAGGGGAGGGGCAGTTAATAGATTTGTATTTACACACAGCTGCTAGTCTGGTACTGCAGGGGAGGGGCAGTTAATAGACTTGTATTTACACACTGCTGCTAGTCCAGTACTGCAGGGAAGGGACTGGTAATAGACTTGTATTTACACACGGCTGCTAGTCCAGTACTGCAGGGAAGGGGCTGTTAATAGATTTGTATTTACACACGGCTGCTAGTCGGGTACTGCAGAGGAGGGGCAGTTGATAGACTTGTATTTACACACAGCTGCTAGTCCGGTACTGCAGGGGAGGGGCAGTTAATAGACTTGTATTTGCACACGGCCGCTAGTCCGGCACTGCAGGGAAGGGGCTGTTAATAAACTTGTATTTACACATGGCTGCTAGTCCAGTACTGCAGGGGAGGGGCAGTTAATAGATTTGTATTTACACACGGCTGCTAGTCCGGTACTGCAGAGGAGGGGCAGTTGATAGACTTGTATTTACACACAGCTGCTGGTCCGGTACTGCAGGGGAGGGGCAGTTAATAGACTTGTATTTACACACTGCTGCTAGTCTGGTACTGCAGGGGAGGGGCAGTTAATAGACTTGTATTTACACATGGCTGCTAGTCCGGTACTGCAGAGAAGGGGCTGTTAATAGACTTGTATTTACACATGGCTGCTAGTCCAATACTGCAGGGGAGGGGCAGTTATTAGACTTGTATTTACACACGGTTGCTAGTCCAGTACTGCAGAGGAGGGGCAGTTAATAGACTTGTATTTAAACACGACTGCTAGTCCAGTACTGCAGTGGAGGGGCAGTTAATAGACTTGTATTTAAACATGGCTGCTAGTCCAGTACTGCAGAGGAGGGGAAGTAAATAGAGTTGTATTTACACACGGCTGCTAGTTCCATACTGCAGGGGAGGGGCAGTTAATAGATTTGTATTTACACACAGCTGCTAGTCTGGTACTGCAGGGGAGGGGCAGTTAATAGACTTGTATTTACACACTGCTGCTAGTCCAGTACTGCAGGGAAGGGACTGGTAATAGACTTGTATTTACACACGGCTGCTAGTCCAGTACTGCAGGGAAGGGGCTGTTAATAGATTTGTATTTACACACGGCTGCTAGTCGGGTACTGCAGAGGAGGGGCAGTTGATAGACTTGTATTTACACACAGCTGCTAGTCCGGTACTGCAGGGGAGGGGCAGTTAATAGACTTGTATTTGCACACGGCCGCTAGTCCGGCACTGCAGGGAAGGGGCTGTTAATAAACTTGTATTTACACATGGCTGCTAGTCCAGTACTGCAGGGGAGGGGCAGTTAATAGATTTGTATTTACACACGGCTGCTAGTCCGGTACTGCAGAGGAGGGGCAGTTGATAGACTTGTATTTACACACAGCTGCTGGTCCGGTACTGCAGGGGAGGGGCAGTTAATAGACTTGTATTTACACACTGCTGCTAGTCCGGTACTGCAGGGGAGGGGCAGTTAATAGACTTGTATTTACACATGGCTGCTAGTCCGGTACTGCAGAGAAGGGGCTGTTAATAGACTTGTATTTACACATGGCTGCTAGTCCGGTACTGCAGGGTAGGCACAGTTAATAGACTTGTATTTACACACAGCTGCTAGTTCGGTACTGCAGGGAAGGGGCTTTTAATAGACTTGTATTTACACATGGCTGCTAGTTCGGTACTGCAGGGTAGGGGCAGTTAATAGACTTGTATTTACACACAGCTGCTAGTCCGGTACTGCAGGGGAGGGGCAATTAATAGTCTTGTATATAAACAGAGCTGCTAGTTCGGTACTGCAGGGGATGGGCAGTTAATAGATTTGTATTTACACACAGCTGCTCGTCCAGTACTTCAGGGGATGGGCAATTAATACACTTGTATTTACACACAGCTGCTAGTTCAGTACTGCAGGGAAGGGGCAGTTAATAGACTTGTATTTACACATGGCTGCTTGTCTGTTACTGCAGGGAAGGGGCAGTTAACAGACTTGTATTTACACACGGCTGCTAGTCCAGTACTGCAGGGAAGGGGCTGTTAATAAACTTGTATTTACACATGGCTTCTAGTCCAGTACTGCAGGGGAGGGGCAGTTAATAGACTTGTATTTACACACAGCTGCTAGTCCAGTACTGCAGGTGAGGGGCAGTTAATAGACTTGTATTTACACATGGCTGCTAATCCGGTACTGCAGGGAAGGGGCTGTTAATATACTTGTATTTACACATGGCTGCTAGTCTGGTACTGCAGGGGAGGGGCAGTCAATAGACTTGTATTTACACATGGCTGCTAATCCGGTACTGCAGGGAAGGGGCTGTTAATATACTTGTATTTACACATGGCTGCTAGTCCAGTATTGCAGGGGAAGGGGCTGTTAATAGACTTGTATTTACACACGGCTGCTAGTCCGGTACTGCAGGGAAGAGGCAGTTAATAGACTTGTATTTACACACAGCTGCTAGTCCAGTACTGCAGGGGAGGGGCAGTTAATAGACTTGTATTTAAACACGGCTGCTAGTCTGGAACTGCAGGGGAGGGGCAGTTAATAGACTTGTATTTACACAAGGCTGCTAGTCCAGTGGGGATGCACCATATCTGATTCTTACAGAGTCTAATAAATAGGTGACATTTTTTTTGCAGTTTGCAGTGATGTATCCGGTACTGCAGGGGAGGGGCAGTTAATATACTTGTATTTACACACTGCTGCTAATCCAGTACTGCAGGGGAGGGGCAGTTAATAGACTTGTATTTACACATGGCTGCTAGTCCGGTACTGCAGGGAAGGGGCTGTTAATAGCATTGTATTTACACATGGCTGCTAGTCCAGTACTGCAGGGGAGGGGCAGTTAATAGACTTGTAAATACACATGGCTGCTAGTCCGGTACTGCAGGGAAGGGGCTGTTAATAGACTTGTATTTACACACAGCTGCTAGTCCAGTACTGCAGGGAAGGCGCTGTTAATAGACTTGTATTTACACATAGCTGCTAGTCCGGTACTGCAGGGGAGGGGCTGTTAATAGACTTGTATTTACACACAGCTGCTAGTCCAGTACTGCAGGGAAGGGGCTGTTAATAAACTTGTATTTACACACGGCTGCTAGTCCAGTACTGCAGGGGAGGGGCAGTTAATAGACTTGTATTTACACACAGCTGCTAGTCCAGTACTGCAGGTGAGGGGCAGTTAATAGACTTGTATTTACACATGGCTGCTAATCCGGTACTGCAGGGAAGGGGCTGTTAATATACTTGTATTTACACATGGCTGTTAGTCTGGTACTGCAGGGGAGGGGCAGTTAATAGACTTGTATTTACACATGGCTGCTAATCCGGTACTGCAGGGAAGGGGCTGTTAATATACTTTTATTTACACATGGCTGCTAGTCCAGTATTGCAGGGGAGGGGCAGTTAATAGACTTGTATTTACACATGGCTACTAGTCCGGTACTGCAGGGGAAGGGGCTGTTAATAGACTTGTATTTACACACGGCTGCTAGTCCAGTACTGCAGGGAAGGGGCAGTTAATAGACTTGTATTTACACACAGCTGCTAGTCCAGTACTGCAGGGGAGGGGCAGTTAATAGACTTGTATTTAAACACGGCTGCTAGTCTGGAACTGCAGGGGAGGGGCAGTTAATAGACTTGTATTTACACATGGCTGCTGTCCAGTACTGCAGGGGAGGGGCAATTAATAGACTTGCATTTACACAAGGCTGCTAGTCCAGTGGGGATGCACCATATCTGATTCTTACAGAGTCTAATAAATAGGTGACATTTTTTTTGCAGTTTGCAGTGATGTATCCGGTACTGCAGGGGAGGGGCAGTTAATATACTTGTATTTACACACTGCTGCTAATCCAGTACTGCAGGGGAGGGGCAGTTAATAGACTTGTATTTACACATGGCTGCTAGTCCAGTACTGCATGGAAGGGGCTGTTAATAGCATTGTATTTACACATGGCTGCTAGTCCAGTACTGCAGGGGAGGGGCAGTTAATAGACTTGTAAATACACATGGCTGCTAGTCCGGTACTGCAGGGAAGGGGCTGTTAATAGACTTGTATTTACACACAGCTGCTAGTCCAGTACTGCAGGGAAGGCGCTGGTAATAGACTTGTATTTACACATAGCTGCTAGTCCGGTACTGCAGGGGAGGGGCTGTTAATAGACTTGTATTTACACACAGCTGCTAGTCCAGTACTGCAGGGAAGGCGCTGTTAATAGACTTGTATTTACACATGGCTGCTAGTCCAGTATTGCAGTTGAGGGGGCAGTTAAAAGACTTGTATTTACACAAGGCTGCTAGTTCAGTGGGGATGCACCATATCTGATTGTTACAGAGTCTAATACACAGGTGACATTTTTATTGCAGTTTGCAGTGATATATCTGGTACTGCAGGGGAGGGGCAGTTAATAGACTTGTATTTACACACAGCTGCTAGTCTGGTACTGCAGGGAAGGGGCAGTAAATAGACTCGTATTTACACATGGCTGCTAGTCCAATACTGCAGGGGAGGGGCAGTTATTAGACTTGTATTTACACAGGGCTGCTAGTCCAGTACTGCAGGGGAGGGGCAGTTAATAGACTTGTCTTTACACACGGTTGCTAGTCCAGTACTGCAGAGGAGGGGCAGTTAATAGACTTGTATTTAAACACGGCTGCTAGTCCAGTACTGCAGTGGAGGGGCAGTTAATAGACTTGTATTTAAACATGGCTGCTAGTCCAGTACTGCAGAGGAGGGGAAGTAAATAGAGTTGTATTTACACACGGCTGCTAGTTCCATACTGCAGGGGAGGGGCAGTTAATAGACTTGTATTTACACATGGCTGCTAGTCCAGTACTGCAGAGGAGGGGCAGTTAATAGACTTGTATTTAAACACGACTGCTAGTCTGTAACTGCAGGGGAGGGGCAGGTAATAGACTTGTATTTACGCATGGCTGCTAATCCAGTACTGCAGGGGAGGGGCAGTTAATAGACTTTTATTTACACAAGGCTACTAGTCCAGTGGGGATGCACCATATCTGATTCTTAGAGAGTCTAATACATAGGTGACATTTTTTTTGCAGTTTGCAGTGATGTATCCGGTACTGCAGGGGAGGGGCAGTTAATATACTTGTATTTACACACAGCTGCTAGTCTGGTACTTCAGGGGAGGGGCAGTTAATAGACTTGTATTTACACACTGCTGCTAGTCCAGTACTGCAGGGAAGGGGCTGTTAATAGACTTGTATTTACACACGGCTGCTAGTCCAGTACTGCAGGGAAGGGGCTGTTAATAGATTTGTATTTACACACGGCTGCTAGTCGGGTACTGCAGAGGAGGGGCAGTTGATAGACTTGTATTTACACACGGCTGCTAGTCCAGTACTGCAGGGAAGGGGCAGTTAATAGACTTGTATTTGCACACGGCTGCTAGTCCGGTACTGCAGGGAAGATGCTGTTAATAAACTTGTATTTACACACGGCTGCTAGTCCAGTACTGCAGGGGAGGGGCAGATAATAGATTTGTATTTACACAGGGCTGCTAGTCCGGTACTGCAGAGGAGGGGCAGTTGATAGACTTGTATTTACACACAGCTGCTGGTCCGGTACTGCAGGGGAGGGGCAGTTAATAGACTTGTATTTACACATGGCTGATAGTCCAGTACTGCAGGGAAGGGGCTGTTAATAGACTTGTATTTACACATGGCTGCTAGTCCGGTACTGCAGGGTAGGGACAGTTAATAGACTTGCATTTACACACAGCTGCTAGTCCGGCACTGCAGGTGAGGGGCAGTTAATAGACTTGTATTTACACATGGCTGCTAGTCAGGTACTGCAGGGTAGGGACAGTTAATAGACTTGCATTTACACACAGCTGCTAGTCCAGTACTGCAGGGAAGGGGCTGTTAATAGACTTGTATTTACACATGGCTGCTAGTCCGGTACTGCAGGGTAGGGACAGTTAATAGACTTGCATTTACACACAGCTGCTAGTCCGGCACTGCAGGTTAGGGGCAGTTAATAGACTTGTATTTTCACATGGCTGCTAGTCCGGTACTGCAGGGAAGGGGCTTTTAATAGACTTGTATTTACACATGGCTGCTAGTCGGGTACTGCAGGGTAGGGGCAGTTAATAGACTTGTATTTACACACAGCTGCTAGTCCGGTACTGCAGGGGAGGGGCAGTTAATAGTCTTGTATATACACAGAGCTGCTAGTTCGGTACTGCAGGGGATGGGCAGTTAATAGATTTGTATTTACACACAGCTGCTAGTCCAGTACTTCAGGGGATGGGCAATTAATACACTTGTATTTACACACAGCTGCTAGTTCAGTACTGCAGGGAAGGGGCAGTTAATAGACTTGTATTTACACATGGCTGCTTGTCTGTTACTGCAGGGGAGGGGCAGTTAACAGACTTGTATTCACACGGCTGCTAGTCCAGTACTGCAGGGAAGGGGCTGTTAATAAACTTGTATTTACACACGGCTGCTAGTCCAGTACTGCATGGGAGGGGCAGTTAATAGACTTGTATTTACACACAGCTGCTAGTCCGGTACTGCAGAGGAGAGGCATTTGATAGACTTGTATTTACACACAGCTGCTAGTCCGGTACTGCAGGGGAGGGGCAGTTAATAGACTTGCATTTACACACAGCTGCTAGTCCAGTACTGCATGGAAGGGGCTGTTAATAGACTTGTATTTACACACGGCTGCTAGTCCAGTACTACAGGGGAGAGGCTGTTGATAGACTTGTATTTACACCTAGCTGCTAGTCTGGTACTGCAGGGGAGGGGCAGTTAATAGACTTGTATTTACACACGGCTGCTAGTCCAGTACTGCAGGGAAGGGGCTGTTAATAGACTTGTATTTACACACTGCTGCTAGTCTGGTACTGCAGGTGAGGGGCAGTTAATAGACTTGTATTTACACATGGCTGCTAGTCCGGTACTGCAGGGGAGGGGCAGTTAATAGACTTGTATTTACACACATCTGCTAGTCCTGTACTGCAGGGAAGGGGCTGTTAATAGACTTGTATTTACATACATCTGCTAGTCCAATACTGCAGGGGAGGGGCAGTTAATAGTTTTGTATATACACACAGCTGCTAGTCCAGTACTGCAGGGGATGGGCAGTTAATAGACTTGTATTTACACAATGCTGCTAGTCCAGTACTTCAGGGGAGGGGCAGTTAATAGACTTGTATTTACACATGGCTGCTAGTCCAGTACTTCAGGGGAGGGGCATTTAATAGAATTGTATTTACACACAGCTGCTAGTCCAGTACTGCAGGGGAGGAGCAGTTAATAGACTTGTAAATACACATGGCTTCTAGTCCGGTACTGCAGGGAAGGGGCAGTTAATAGACTTGTATTTACACACAGCTGCTAGTCCGGTACTGCAGGGGAGGGGCTGTTAATAGACTTGTATTTACACACAGCTGCTAGTCCAGTACTGCAGGGAAGGCGCTGTTAATAGACTTGTATTTACACATGGCTGCTAGTCCAGTATTGCAGTTGAGGGGGCAGTTAAAAGACTTGTATTTACACAAGGCTGCTAGTTCAGTGGGGATGCACCATATCTGATTCTTACAGAGTCTAATACACAGGTGACATTTTTATTGAAGTTTGCAGTGATATATCTGGTACTGCAGGGGAGGGAAAGTTAATAGACTTGTATTTACACACAGCTGCTAGTCTGGTACTGCAGGGAAGGGGCAGTAAATAGACTTGTATTTACACATGGCTGCTAGTCCAATACTGCAGGGGAGGGGCAGTTATTAGACTTGTATTTACACACGGTTGCTAGTCCAGTACTGCAGAGGAGGGGCAGTTAATAGACTTGTATTTAAACACGACTGCTAGTCCAGTACTGCAGTGGAGGGGCAGTTAATAGACTTGTATTTAAACATGGCTGCTAGTCCAGTACTGCAGAGGAGGGGAAGTAAATAGAGTTGTATTTACACACGGCTGCTAGTTCCATACTGCAGGGGAGGGGCAGTTAATAGATTTGTATTTACACACAGCTGCTAGTCTGGTACTGCAGGGGAGAGGCAGTTAATAGACTTGTATTTAAACATGGCTGCTAGTCCAGTACTGCAGAGGAGGGGAAGTAAATAGAGTTGTATTTACACACGGCTGCTAGTTCCATACTGCAGGGGAGGGGCAGTTAATAGATTTGTATTTACACACAGCTGCTAATCTGGTACTGTAGGCGAGGGGCAGTTAATAGACTTGTATTTACACACTGCTGCTAGTCCAGTACTGCAGGGAAGGGGCTGTTAATAAACTTGTATTTACACACGGCTGCTAGTCCAGTACTGCAGGGGAGGGGCAGTTAATAGACTTGTATTTACACACAGCTGCTAGTCCAGTACTGCAGGTGAGGGGCAGTTAATAGACTTGTATTTACACATGGCTGCTAATCCGGTACTGCAGGGAAGGGGCTGTTAATATACTTGTATTTACACATGGCTGCTAGTCTGGTACTGCAGGGGAGGGGCAGTTAATAGACTTGTATTTACACATGGCTGCTAATCCGGTACTGCAGGGAAGGGGCTGTTAATATACTTTTATTTACACATGGCTGCTAGTCCAGTATTGCAGGGGAGGGGCAGTTAATAGACTTGTATTTACACATGGCTACTAGTCCGGTACTGCAGGGGAAGGGGCTGTTAATAGACTTGTATTTACACACGGCTGCTAGTCCAGTACTGCAGGGAAGGGGCAGTTAATAGACTTGTATTTACACACAGCTGCTAGTCCAGTACTGCAGGGGAGGGGCAGTTAATAGACTTGTATTTAAACACGGCTGCTAGTCTGGAACTGCAGGGGAGGGGCAGTTAATAGACTTGTATTTACACATGGCTGCTGTCCAGTACTGCAGGGGAGGGGCAATTAATAGACTTGCATTTACACAAGGCTGCTAGTCCAGTGGGGATGCACCATATCTGATTCTTACAGAGTCTAATAAATAGGTGACATTTTTTTTGCAGTTTGCAGTGATGTATCCGGTACTGCAGGGGAGGGGCAGTTAATATACTTGTATTTACACACTGCTGCTAATCCAGTACTGCAGGGGAGGGGCAGTTAATAGACTTGTATTTACACATGGCTGCTAGTCCAGTACTGCATGGAAGGGGCTGTTAATAGCATTGTATTTACACATGGCTGCTAGTCCAGTACTGCAGGGGAGGGGCAGTTAATAGACTTGTAAATACACATGGCTGCTAGTCCGGTACTGCAGGGAAGGGGCTGTTAATAGACTTGTATTTACACACAGCTGCTAGTCCAGTACTGCAGGGAAGGCGCTGGTAATAGACTTGTATTTACACATAGCTGCTAGTCCGGTACTGCAGGGGAGGGGCTGTTAATAGACTTGTATTTACACACAGCTGCTAGTCCAGTACTGCAGGGAAGGCGCTGTTAATAGACTTGTATTTACACATGGCTGCTAGTCCAGTATTGCAGTTGAGGGGGCAGTTAAAAGACTTGTATTTACACAAGGCTGCTAGTTCAGTGGGGATGCACCATATCTGATTCTTACAGAGTCTAATACACAGGTGACATTTTTATTGCAGTTTGCAGTGATATATCTGGTACTGCAGGGGAGGGGCAGTTAATAGACTTGTATTTACACACAGCTGCTAGTCTGGTACTGCAGGGAAGGGGCAGTAAATAGACTCGTATTTACACATGGCTGCTAGTCCAATACTGCAGGGGAGGGGCAGTTATTAGACTTGTATTTACACAGGGCTGCTAGTCCAGTACTGCAGGGGAGGGGCAGTTAATAGACTTGTCTTTACACACGGTTGCTAGTCCAGTACTGCAGAGGAGGGGCAGTTAATAGACTTGTATTTAAACACGGCTGCTAGTCCAGTACTGCAGTGGAGGGGCAGTTAATAGACTTGTATTTAAACATGGCTGCTAGTCCAGTACTGCAGAGGAGGGGAAGTAAATAGAGTTGTATTTACACACGGCTGCTAGTTCCATACTGCAGGGGAGGGGCAGTTAATAGACTTGTATTTACACATGGCTGCTAGTCCAGTACTGCAGAGGAGGGGCAGTTAATAGACTTGTATTTAAACACGACTGCTAGTCTGTAACTGCAGGGGAGGGGCAGGTAATAGACTTGTATTTACGCATGGCTGCTAATCCAGTACTGCAGGGGAGGGGCAGTTAATAGACTTTTATTTACACAAGGCTACTAGTCCAGTGGGGATGCACCATATCTGATTCTTAGAGAGTCTAATACATAGGTGACATTTTTTTTGCAGTTTGCAGTGATGTATCCGGTACTGCAGGGGAGGGGCAGTTAATATACTTGTATTTACACACAGCTGCTAGTCTGGTACTTCAGGGGAGGGGCAGTTAATAGACTTGTATTTACACACTGCTGCTAGTCCAGTACTGCAGGGAAGGGGCTGTTAATAGACTTGTATTTACACACGGCTGCTAGTCCAGTACTGCAGGGAAGGGGCTGTTAATAGATTTGTATTTACACACGGCTGCTAGTCGGGTACTGCAGAGGAGGGGCAGTTGATAGACTTGTATTTACACACGGCTGCTAGTCCAGTACTGCAGGGAAGGGGCAGTTAATAGACTTGTATTTGCACACGGCTGCTAGTCCGGTACTGCAGGGAAGATGCTGTTAATAAACTTGTATTTACACACGGCTGCTAGTCCAGTACTGCAGGGGAGGGGCAGATAATAGATTTGTATTTACACAGGGCTGCTAGTCCGGTACTGCAGAGGAGGGGCAGTTGATAGACTTGTATTTACACACAGCTGCTGGTCCGGTACTGCAGGGGAGGGGCAGTTAATAGACTTGTATTTACACATGGCTGATAGTCCAGTACTGCAGGGAAGGGGCTGTTAATAGACTTGTATTTACACATGGCTGCTAGTCCGGTACTGCAGGGTAGGGACAGTTAATAGACTTGCATTTACACACAGCTGCTAGTCCGGCACTGCAGGTGAGGGGCAGTTAATAGACTTGTATTTACACATGGCTGCTAGTCAGGTACTGCAGGGTAGGGACAGTTAATAGACTTGCATTTACACACAGCTGCTAGTCCAGTACTGCAGGGAAGGGGCTGTTAATAGACTTGTATTTACACATGGCTGCTAGTCCGGTACTGCAGGGTAGGGACAGTTAATAGACTTGCATTTACACACAGCTGCTAGTCCGGCACTGCAGGTTAGGGGCAGTTAATAGACTTGTATTTTCACATGGCTGCTAGTCCGGTACTGCAGGGAAGGGGCTTTTAATAGACTTGTATTTACACATGGCTGCTAGTCGGGTACTGCAGGGTAGGGGCAGTTAATAGACTTGTATTTACACACAGCTGCTAGTCCGGTACTGCAGGGGAGGGGCAGTTAATAGTCTTGTATATACACAGAGCTGCTAGTTCGGTACTGCAGGGGATGGGCAGTTAATAGATTTGTATTTACACACAGCTGCTAGTCCAGTACTTCAGGGGATGGGCAATTAATACACTTGTATTTACACACAGCTGCTAGTTCAGTACTGCAGGGAAGGGGCAGTTAATAGACTTGTATTTACACATGGCTGCTTGTCTGTTACTGCAGGGGAGGGGCAGTTAACAGACTTGTATTCACACGGCTGCTAGTCCAGTACTGCAGGGAAGGGGCTGTTAATAAACTTGTATTTACACACGGCTGCTAGTCCAGTACTGCATGGGAGGGGCAGTTAATAGACTTGTATTTACACACAGCTGCTAGTCCGGTACTGCAGAGGAGAGGCATTTGATAGACTTGTATTTACACACAGCTGCTAGTCCGGTACTGCAGGGGAGGGGCAGTTAATAGACTTGCATTTACACACAGCTGCTAGTCCAGTACTGCATGGAAGGGGCTGTTAATAGACTTGTATTTACACACGGCTGCTAGTCCAGTACTACAGGGGAGAGGCTGTTGATAGACTTGTATTTACACCTAGCTGCTAGTCTGGTACTGCAGGGGAGGGGCAGTTAATAGACTTGTATTTACACACGGCTGCTAGTCCAGTACTGCAGGGAAGGGGCTGTTAATAGACTTGTATTTACACACTGCTGCTAGTCTGGTACTGCAGGTGAGGGGCAGTTAATAGACTTGTATTTACACATGGCTGCTAGTCCGGTACTGCAGGGGAGGGGCAGTTAATAGACTTGTATTTACACACATCTGCTAGTCCTGTACTGCAGGGAAGGGGCTGTTAATAGACTTGTATTTACATACATCTGCTAGTCCAATACTGCAGGGGAGGGGCAGTTAATAGTTTTGTATATACACACAGCTGCTAGTCCAGTACTGCAGGGGATGGGCAGTTAATAGACTTGTATTTACACAATGCTGCTAGTCCAGTACTTCAGGGGAGGGGCAGTTAATAGACTTGTATTTACACATGGCTGCTAGTCCAGTACTTCAGGGGAGGGGCATTTAATAGAATTGTATTTACACACAGCTGCTAGTCCAGTACTGCAGGGGAGGAGCAGTTAATAGACTTGTAAATACACATGGCTTCTAGTCCGGTACTGCAGGGAAGGGGCAGTTAATAGACTTGTATTTACACACAGCTGCTAGTCCGGTACTGCAGGGGAGGGGCTGTTAATAGACTTGTATTTACACACAGCTGCTAGTCCAGTACTGCAGGGAAGGCGCTGTTAATAGACTTGTATTTACACATGGCTGCTAGTCCAGTATTGCAGTTGAGGGGGCAGTTAAAAGACTTGTATTTACACAAGGCTGCTAGTTCAGTGGGGATGCACCATATCTGATTCTTACAGAGTCTAATACACAGGTGACATTTTTATTGAAGTTTGCAGTGATATATCTGGTACTGCAGGGGAGGGAAAGTTAATAGACTTGTATTTACACACAGCTGCTAGTCTGGTACTGCAGGGAAGGGGCAGTAAATAGACTTGTATTTACACATGGCTGCTAGTCCAATACTGCAGGGGAGGGGCAGTTATTAGACTTGTATTTACACACGGTTGCTAGTCCAGTACTGCAGAGGAGGGGCAGTTAATAGACTTGTATTTAAACACGACTGCTAGTCCAGTACTGCAGTGGAGGGGCAGTTAATAGACTTGTATTTAAACATGGCTGCTAGTCCAGTACTGCAGAGGAGGGGAAGTAAATAGAGTTGTATTTACACACGGCTGCTAGTTCCATACTGCAGGGGAGGGGCAGTTAATAGATTTGTATTTACACACAGCTGCTAGTCTGGTACTGCAGGGGAGAGGCAGTTAATAGACTTGTATTTAAACATGGCTGCTAGTCCAGTACTGCAGAGGAGGGGAAGTAAATAGAGTTGTATTTACACACGGCTGCAAGTTCCATACTGCAGGGGAGGGGCAGTTAATAGATTTGTATTTACACACAGCTGCTAATCTGGTACTGTAGGCGAGGGGCAGTTAATAGACATGTATTTACACACTGCTGCTAGTCCAGTACTGCAGGGAAGGGGCTGTTAATAGATTTGTATTTACACACGGCTGCTAGTCGGGTACTGCAGAGGAGGGGCAGTTGATAGAGGAGGGGCAGTTTATAGACTTGTATTTACACACAGCTGCTAGTCCGGTACTGCAGGGGAGGGGCAGTTAATAGACTTGTATTTGCACACGGCCGCTAGTCCGGTACTGCAGGGAAGGGGCTGTTAATAAACTTGTATTTACACATGGCTGCTAGTCCAGTACTGCAGGGGAGGGGCAGTTAATAGATTTGTATTTACACACGGCTGCTAGTCCGGTACTGCAGAGGAGGGGCAGTTGATAGACTTGTATTTAAACACAGCTGCTGGTCCGGTACTGCAAGAGAGGGGCAGTTAATAGACTTGTATTTACACATGGCTGCTAGTCCGGTACTGCAGAGAAGGGGCTGTTAATAGACTTGTATTTACACATGGCTACTAGTCCGGTACTGCAGGGGAGGGGCAGTTAATAGACTTGTATTTACACACGGCTGCTAGTCCAGTACTGCAGGGAAGGGGCTGTTAATAGACTTGTATTTACACACTGCTGCTAGTCTGGTACTGCAGGTGAGGGGCAGTTAATAGACTTGTATTTACACATGGCTGCTAGTCCGGTACTGCAGGGGAGGGGCAGTTAATAGACTTGTATTTACACACATCTGCTAGTCCTGTACTGCAGGGAAGGGACTGTTAATAGACTTGTATTTACATACATCTGCTAGTCCAGTACTGCAGGGGAGGGGCAGTTAATAGTCTTGTATATACACACAGCTGCTTGTCCAGTACTGCAGGGGATGGGCAGTTAATAGACTTGTATTTACACAATGCTGCTAGTCCAGTACTTCAGGGGAGGGGCAGTTAATAGACTTGTATTTAAACATGGCTGCTAGTCCAGTACTTCAGGGGAGGGGCATTTAATAGAATTGTATTTACACACAGCTGCTAGTCCAGTACTGCAGGGGAGGAGCAGTTAATAGACTTGTAAATACACATGGCTGCTAGTCCAGTACTGCAGGGAAGGCGCTGTTAATAGACTTGTATTTACACACAGCTGCTAGTCCGGTACTGCAGGGGAGGGACTGTTAATAGACTTGTATTAACACACAGCTGCTAGTCCAGTACTGCAGGGAAGGCGCTGTTAATAGACTTGTATTTACACATGGCTGCTAGTCCAGTATTGCAGTTGAGGGGGCAGTTAAAAGACTTGTATTTACACAAGGCTGCTAGTTCAGTGGGGATGCACCATATCTGATTCTTACAGAGTCTAATACACAGGTGACATTTTTATTGAAGTTTGCAGTGATATATCTGGTACTGCAGGGGAGGGGCAGTTAATAGACTTGTATTTACACACAGCTGCTAGTCTGGTACTGCAGGGAAGGGGCAGTAAATAGACTTGTATTTACACATGGCTGCTAGTCCAATACTGCAGGGGAGGGGCAGTTATTAGACTTGTATTTACACACGGTTGATAGTCCAGTACTGCAGAGGAGGGGCAGTTAATAGACTTGTATTTAAACACGACTGCTAGTCCAGTACTGCATTGGAGGGGCAGTTAATAGACTTGTATTTAAACATGGCTGCTAGTCCAGTACTGCAGAGGAGGGGAAGTAAATAGAGTTGTATTTACACACGGCTGCTAGTTCCATACTGCAGGGGAGGGGCAGTTAATAGATTTGTATTTACACACAGCTGCTAGTCTGGTACTGCAGGGGAGGGGCAGTTAATAGACTTGTATTTACACACTGCTGCTAGTCCAGTACTGCAGGGAAGGGACTGGTAATAGACTTGTATTTACACACGGCTGCTAGTCCAGTACTGCAGGGAAGGGGCTGTTAATAGATTTGTATTTACACACGGCTGCTAGTCGGGTACTGCAGAGGAGGGGCAGTTGATAGACTTGTATTTACACACAGCTGCTAGTCCGGTACTGCAGGGGAGGGGCAGTTAATAGACTTGTATTTGCACACGCCCGCTAGTCCGGTACTGCAGGGAAGGGGCTGTTAATAAACTTGTATTTACACATGGCTGCTAGTCCAGTACTGCAGGGGAGGGGCAGTTAATAGATTTGTATTTACACACAGCTGCTAGTCCGGTACTGCAGAGGAGGGGCAGTTGATAGACTTGTATTTACACACAGCTGCTGGTCCGGTACTGCAGGGGAGGGGCAGTTAATAGACTTGTATTTACACACTGCTGCTAGTCCGGTACTGCAGGGGAGGGGCAGTTAATAGACTTGTATTTACACATGGCTGCTAGTCCGGTACTGCAGAGAAGGGGCTGTTAATAGACTTGTATTTACACATGGCTGCTAGTCCGGTACTGCAGGGTAGGTACAGTTAATAGACTTGTATTTACACACAGCTGCTAGTTCGGTACTGCAGGGAAGGGGCTTTTAATAGACTTGTATTTACACATGGCTGCTAGTTCGGTACTGCAGGGTAGGGGCAGTTAATAGACTTGTATTTACACACAGCTGCTAGTCCGGTACTGCAGGGGAGGGGCAATTAATTGTCTTGTATATACACAGAGCTGCTAGTTCGGTACTGCAGGGGATGGGCAGTTAATAGATTTGTATTTACACACAGCTGCTCATCCAGTACTTCAGGGGATGGGCAATTAATACACTTGTATTTACACACAGCTGCTAGTTCAGTACTGCAGGGAAGGGGCAGTTAATAGACTTGTATTTACACATGGCTGCTAGTCTGGTACTGCAGGGAAGGGGCAGTTAATAGACTTGTATTTACACACAGCTGCTAGTCCAGTACTGCAGGGGAGGGGCAGTTAATAGACTTGTATTTACACACAGCTGCTAGTCTGGTACTGCAGGGAAGGGGCAGTAAATAGACTTGTATTTACACATGGCTGCTAGTCCAATACTGCAGGGGAGGGGCAGTTATTAGACTTGTATTTAAACACGACTGCTAGTCCAGTACTGCAGTGGAGGGGCAGTTAATAGACTTGTATTTAAACATGGCTGCTAGTCCAGTACTGCAGAGGAGGGGAAGTAAATAGAGTTGTATTTACACACGGCTGCTAGTTCCATACTGCAGGGGAGGGGCAGTTAATAGATTTGTATTTACACACAGCTGCTAGTCTGGTACTGCAGGGGAGGGGCAGTTAATAGACTTGTATTTACACACTGCTGCTAGTCCAGTACTGCAGGGAAGGGACTGGTAATAGACTTGTATTTACACACGGCTGCTAGTCCAGTACTGCAGGGAAGGGGCTGTTAATAGATTTGTATTTACACACGGCTGCTAGTCGGGTACTGCAGAGGAGGGGCAGTTGATAGACTTGTATTTACACACAGCTGCTAGTCCGGTACTGCAGGGGAGGGGCAGTTAATAGACTTGTATTTGCACACGGCCGCTAGTCCGGTACTGCAGGGAAGGGGCTGTTAATAAACTTGTATTTACACATGGCTGCTAGTCCAGTACTGCAGGGGAGGGGCAGTTAAGAGATTTGTATTTACACACGGCTGCTAGTCCGGTACTGCAGAGGAGGGGCAGTTGATAGACTTGTATTTACACACAGCTGCTGGTCCGGTACTGCAGGGGAGGGGCAGTTAATAGACTTGTATTTACACACTGCTGCTAGTCCGGTACTGCAGGGGAGGGGCAGTTAATAGACTTGTATTTACACATGGCTGCTAGTCCGGTACTGCAGAGAAGGGGCTGTTAATAGACTTGTATTTACACATGGCTGCTAGTCCGGTACTGCAGGGTAGGTACATTTAATAGACTTGTATTTACACACAGCTGCTAGTTCGGTACTGCAGGGAAGGGGCTTTTAATAGACTTGTATTAACACATGGCTGCTAGTTCGGTACTGCAGGGTAGGGGCAGTTAATAGACTTGTATTTACACACAGCTGCTAGTCCGGTACTGCAGGGGAGGGGCAATTAATTGTCTTGTATATACACAGAGCTGCTAGTTCGGTACTGCAGGGGATGGGCAGTTAATAGATTTGTATTTACACACAGCTGCTCGTCCAGTACTTCAGGGGATGGGCAATTAATACACTTGTATTTACACACAGCTGCTAGTTCAGTACTGCAGGGAAGGGGCAGTTAATAGACTTGTATTTACACATGGCTGCTTGTCTGTTACTGCAGGGGAGGGGCAGTTAACAGACTTGTATTTACACACGGCTGCTAGTCCAGTACTGCAGGGAAGGGGCTGTTAATAAACTTGTATTTACACATGGCTGCTAGTCCAGTACTGCAGGGGAGGGGCAGTTAATAGACTTGTATTTACACACAGCTGCTAGTCTGGTACTGCAGAGGAGAGGCAGTTGATAGACGTGTATTTACACACATCTGCTAGTCCGGTACTGCAGGGGAGGGGCAGTTAATAGACTTGTATTTACACACAGCTGCTAGTCCGGTACTGCAGGGAAGGGGCTGTTAATAGACTTGAATTTACACACGGCTGCTAGTCCAGTACTACAGGGGAGAGGCTGTTGATAGACTTGTATTTACACCCAGATGCTAGTCTGGTACTGCAGGGGAGGGGCAGTTAATAGACTTGTATTTACACACGGCTGCTAGTCCAGTACTGCAGGGAAGGGGCTGTTAATAGACTTGTATTTACACACTGCTGCTAGTCTGGTACTGCAGGTGAGGGGCAGTTAATAGACTTGTATTTACACATGGCTGCTAGTCCGGTACTGCAGGGGAGGGGCAGTTAATAGACTTGTATTTACACACATCTGCTAGTCCTGTACTGCAGGGAAGGGGCTGTTAATAGACTTGTATTTACATACATCTGCTAGTCCAGTACTGCAGGGGAGGGGCAGTTAATAGTCTTGTATATACACACAGCTGCTAGTCCAGTACTGCAGGGGATGGGCAGTTAATAGACTTGTATTTACACAATGCTGCTAGTCCAGTACTTCAGGGGAGGGGCAGTTAATAGACTTGTATTTACACATGGCTGCTAGTCCAGTACTTCAGGGGAGGGGCAGTTAATAGACTTGTATTTACACATGGCTGCTAGTCCAGTACTTCAGGGGAGGGGCAGTTAATAGAATTGTATTTACACACAGCTGCTAGTCCAGTACTGCAGGGGAGGAGCAGTTGATAGACTTGTATTTACACACAGCTGCTAGTCCAGTACTGCAGAGGAGGGGCAGTTAATAGACTTGTATTTACACACAGCTGCTAGTCTAGTACTGCAGGGGAGGGGCAGTTAATAGACTTGTATTTACACACGGCTGCTAGTCCAGTACTGCAGGGAAGGGGCTGTTAATAGATTTGTATTTACACATGGCTGCTAGTCCAGTATTGCAGTTGAGGGGGCAGTTAAAAGACTTGTATTTACACAAGGCTGCTAGTTCAGTGGGGATGCACCATATCTGATTCTTACAGAGTCTAATACACAGGTGACATTTTTATTGAAGTTTGCAGTGATATATCTGGTACTGCAGGGGAGGGGCAGTTAATAGACTTGTATTTACACACAGCTGCTAGTCTGGTACTGCAGGGAAGGGGCAGTAAATAGACTTGTATTTACACATGGCTGCTAGTCCAATACTGCAGGGGAGGGGCAGTTATTAGACTTGTATTTACACACGGTTGATAGTCCAGTACTGCAGAGGAGGGGCAGTTAATAGACTTGTATTTAAACACGACTGCTAGTCCAGTACTGCAGTGGAGGGGCAGTTAATAGACTTGTATTTGCACACGCCCGCTAGTCCGGTACTGCAGGGAAGGGGCTGTTAATAAACTTGTATTTACACATGGCTGCTAGTCCAGTACTGCAGGGGAGGGGCAGTTAATAGATTTGTATTTACACACAGCTGCTAGTCCGGTACTGCAGAGGAGGGGCAGTTGATAGACTTGTATTTACACACAGCTGCTGGTCCGGTACTGCAGGGGAGGGGCAGTTAATAGACTTGTTTTTACACACTGCTGCTAGTCCGGTATTGCAGGGGAGGGGCAGTTAATAGACTTGTATTTACACATGGCTGCTAGTCCGGTACTGCAGAGAAGGGGCTGTTAATAGACTTGTATTTACACATGGCTGCTAGTCCGGTACTGCAGGGTAGGTACAGTTAATAGACTTGTATTTACACACAGCTGCTAGTTCGGTACTGCAGGGAAGGGGCTTTTAATAGACTTGTATTTACACATGGCTGCTAGTTCGGTACTGCAGGGTAGGGGCAGTTAATAGACTTGTATTTACACACAGCTGCTAGTCTGGTACTGCAGGGGAGGGGCAATTAATTGTCTTGTATATACACAGAGCTGCTAGTTCGGTACTGCAGGGGATGGGCAGTTAATAGATTTGTATTTACACACAGCTGCTCGTCCAGTACTTCAGGGGATGGGCAATTAATACACTTGTATTTACACACAGCTGCTAGTTCAGTACTGCAGGGAAGGGGCAGTTAATAGACTTGTATTTACACACAGCTGCTAGTCCAGTACTGCAGGGGAGGGGCAGTTAATAGACTTGTATTTACACACAGCTGCTAGTCTGGTACTGCAGGGAAGGGGCAGTAAATAGACTTGTATTTACACATGGCTGCTAGTCCAATACTGCAGGGGAGGGGCAGTTATTAGACTTGTATTTAAACACGACTGCTAGTCCAGTACTGCAGTGGAGGGGCAGTTAATAGACTTGTATTTAAACATGGCTGCTAGTCCAGTACTGCAGAGGAGGGGAAGTAAATAGAGTTGTGTTACAGAAGCATTAGTTATTTTGTTGTGAAGAGCTTATTTCCCAGCAGCAATGCCTGAACCAGCAAGCCAGCGCCTAAGAAGGGCTCCAAGAAAACCGTAACAAGTATCATTTCATAAAGAGTTAACTCTTTTTTTTCAGCTTTTAGAAACTATTGTCTAATCACCTCTGGAGCCAGACTGCTAATTGATAAGATGAACTTGTAAACCTGTTATCTTAAGTACTGTAATCCTATTGTGGCCTGTCAAAGGACAGCGCTCTCTATCTAAATGTGTGATGGGGGATTTTGTGCTTCCCCCCCTCTCCCCCTGGGAGTGCCCTGTGTGCATGTAACCTTAATAAAAAGCAGGCTGGGCATCCCAGTCCTGAGTTCTTGTTTTGACCCTCAATCGCAGCGTTGACTCGTTTTTGTGGGCAGAAGGGTATCCTAGCTGTACTGCAGCTAAGGGAGATTATTCTATATTTGCGAGACTCATATAGAATACTATGAAAGCAGCTTCTCCCCTCTTTAGCAATAGGGATCCAGGCTACTAAGCGGTCCATCTCTCAGCAAGACTAAGGGTAACCGTAACATTTGGCGGCAGCGGTGGGATTTTTCCTGGATTTCCTAGGAGAGGTACAGAACGGATGGAGAGCGCTTACGAAAAATTGAAGCGTACAACCCTAAAGGATTTACTTGAAAGCAGAGGGGGGTACGCCAGCAACCGGCCGAGGAGAGAGCTGATCGCAGAATTGACCAAACTGGATCAGAGCTTCACAATGGCGGAAACACCGACCACGATTAGTGACGAAAAAACCAGGATTGTTCGGGAAAGGCTCTCATTATACGGGCCGAACCCCTCCATGGAATTGGTACAGCAGTTGATGGCGGAGGCGGACGAGGATATACGAGAGACTCGAGCCCACGAACTCAACCTAGCGAATGCACACCGCAATGCTGAAGCCCCGCAGGTAATCATCCCTGTCGAAAATGCTGGGAGGCCCAAGATACCCTATGCGGCATTTCGACCCTTCCTAGAGAGCGAGACAGGGATTGATGAATATTTGGCGGACTTCGAAAGGCAATGTGCCCTGCACCAGATTCCCAACAGAGAGTGGCCCACGATATTGTCTGGGAAACTATCCGGGCGAGCCCTGGAAGCCTTTCGTACTCTGGGTGCTGAGGAAGTGACACAGTATGAGCTAGTTAAGGAGACACTGTTGCGACGGTACGCTGTAACTCCGGACACGTATCGCCGACAGTTTCGGGGCACGGAAAAGAAGCCTAACGATACCCATATGGAATGGGCGCACCGAATGCGGAGAGCGGCAAATCACTGGCTGAGCGGAAGTAAAGCGGTGACTGGGGAGGAAATTTTACAATTGTTTCTCTTAGAACATTTTTATAATGGCATGGAACAGCAAGGGAAGGAATGGCTGCGAGACAGGCGGCCTTCTACCTTAGAAGAAGCAGCCAAATTGGCCGATGAACATTATGACTCCCGTCTTCACGAACCCATGAACTACCGAGCTCCAGCACGGGTCGAACCCAGAGAGGTTTACCGTGCACCCCCTCGTACTGAATTCCAAGCCCCGGTGCCCACAAGGCCCGTCCGACACTCAGGACCACCCAATAACAGCTCTGAGCGTCCCAGACCGACTTGCCTCCGATGCAAGCAACCAGGGCATTTCATGGCTAGCTGCCCCCTTAATACGCACCAGACACCCAGGAATTACAATTACCCCTCTGGGTCCTATCGTCCGGCCCGGGCCCTCTGTGTTAACCAAGAGGCCCCTATGGAGGGATATGTGGGGCCGCTTCACGAGGCAGACCCTGTATATGCTGCCTCAGATAACCGCCAGCACCATCGGCAGAGGGTATGGCTCGAGGGGCGATCTACCGAGGGATTGCGAGACACAGGGGCTACTATCACGCTGGTACAGAGTCATTTGGTGCCAGAGCACAAGCGATCCGGACAGACTGTGGCCGTTAGAGTGGCGGGGGGGGATGTGTACAAAATTCCAACAGCTAAAGTGCATCTTGATTGGGGAGCGGGAAAGGGGGCTGTGAACGTGGGCCTAATGCATAATTTACCTGCCGAAGTACTACTGGGCAACGATTTGGGCCCCATGACTTCTGCCTATGCTCCAGTATGCAACAACGAGGCGGACCCAGTGACTACACGGGCCCAAGCCCGGACGGAGCGAGAGCTCTCACCAGTGCGGGAGACACAGGTAAGACCTACCCCGACCTTGCCTGACAGGTTAGGCCCCATACCCTGGGACACCCCAGATGCTTTCGAGGCAGAGTCTAAGACTGACCCGACCTTACAAAAGTACCGGGAACGAGCAGAGACCGGAGGGGGCGGGGCAGATAACGAAACATTCTTATGGGAAAAAGGGAAACTATACCGCTGGACAGAGAAAAGGGGACAGCGTAGGCGACAGCTGGTAGTGCCCCACAAATACCGTCAAGAAATCCTCAAAATAGGCCACGACATCCCCTTAGCAGGCCACCTAGCCGTTACCCGTACCCTACACCGCATTACTCACACGTTCTTTTGGCCAGGGGTGCACGCTGACGTTAGAACTTACTGTAACACCTGCGATGTGTGTCAACGAGTAGGAAGGCGAGGCGATCACCCTAAAGCCCAGCTAGTAAATATGCCCATTGTAGAGGAACCCTTCAGCCGGGTTGCTATTGACCTAGTGGGACCACTGGCTACCCCTAGTCCCTCCGGTAAGCGATACATTCTTACCGTAGTGGACTACGCTACCAGGTACCCAGAGGCTGTCGCCCTATCCAACATACAAGCGGATACGGTAGCGAATGCACTAGTACAGGTGTTCTCCCGGGTAGGATTTCCAAAAGAAATCCTATCCGACCGAGGCACCCAATTTACGGCTGAATTGACCCAACAACTCTGGCAGGTTTGCAAAATTAAGTCCCTCCTGAGCTCCCCATACCACCCCCAGACGAACGGGCTGTGTGAGAGGTTCAATGGGACCCTCAAGCAAATGCTCAAGACGTTCACTCAGGAATACCGAGACTGGGAACGCTTCCTGCCGCACCTCCTATTTGCTTATCGGGAGGTGCCCCAGGAAACGACAGGGTTCTCTCCCTTCGAGTTGCTCTACGGAAGAAAGGTACGGGGACCCCTAAACCTGATCCGGGAGCACTGGGAGGGAGAGATGGAGGCTGACGGTGTCCCCATTGTGCCATACGTGCTGGAACTCAGGGACCGAATGGAGCAATTAGCCAAATCCGTGCGGGCTAATCTCCAGTTGGCCCAGAGAAGACAGAAAGTATGGTACGATCGGGGGGCCCGAAAGAGAATCTTCACCATAGGACAAAAGGTGTTAGTACTTAAGCCGGTGAAGACAGACAAATTGCAGGCGTCCTGGCAGGGTCCCTACCAGATCGTAGAGAAAAGGGGAGACACCACTTATGTGATAGCTAGCTGCCATGACAACAATCTTAGAAAGACATTCCATGTAAACATGCTCAAGGAATATTTTGAGCGACCAGAGAACGTGACGGCCGTATGTTGTTCCCCTCAGGAAGACCCCGACAGTTTACCCATTCCAGACCTATTAGAAAAGAGCCTCCCCACAGGTATAGTGGCGCAGGTTCAGATAGGGGACCGACTTAGCCCCACTGAAAGGGAGCAGCTCAACCAACTCCTCCAGTCTAAACACCTCACCTTCTCCCCGAAGCCAGGGTACACTACTTTAACCACCCACCAGGTAGATACTCCGGGACAAGCTCCCTTGCGCCAGGCTCCGTACCGAATCCCCGAAGCAGTTAGGACAGGAATGAAGAAGGAGATCGATGAGATGCTCCAGCTCAGGGTAATTGAGCCCTCCGATAGTCCCTGGGCCTCCCCAGTTGTCTTGGTGCCCAAGAAAGATGGGACCACCCGGTTCTGCGTAGACTATCGGAGACTCAATGAAAATACCGTGACGGACGCTTACCCTATGCCCAGGGTAGACGAGCTACTCGATCGTATAGCCAGGGGAAATTACCTGACCACTATTGACCTCTGCAAAGGTTACTGGCAGATTCCCCTGGCCCCGGAGGCTATCCCCAAGTCGGCATTCGTCACCCCATTCGGCTTATATCAGTTTAGGGTAATGCCGTTTGGGATGAAGAATGCCCCAGCTACATTCCAGCGCTTGGTGGATAGGCTCCTGGATGGCTTCCAGAGTTTTGCTTGCGCCTACCTGGACGACATAGCGATCCACAGTGAGTCCTGGGAGGACCACTTAGCTCATGTGGGAATGGTTCTGGATCAGATCCGGGCTGCTGGCCTGACTCTGAAGCCAGAAAAATGCCACTTTGGGATGGCCGAGGTACAGTACCTGGGTCACCGGGTGGGGTGTGGAAAGCAGCGACCAGAGCCGGCCAAAATAGAAGCTGTCGCCAATTGGCCCACCCCCATCACTAAGACTCAGGTCCTAGCCTTCCTGGGCACGGCAGGGTACTATAGACGGTTCGTACCAGACTACAGCACACTTGCCAAACCCCTGACTGACTTGACCAAGAAGAACTTACCTCGACAGGTCCTGTGGTCTCCCCACTGTGAAACGGCTTTCCAGGCTCTCAAAAATGCTCTAATTAACGCTCCTGTCTTGGCGGCCCCAGCCCTTAACAAACGTTTTATCGTCCATACAGATGCTTCCATGTTCGGGCTGGGAGCCGTCCTCAGCCAAGTAGGCGAAGATGGAGGGGAGCATCCAGTTGCCTACATCAGCCGGAAGCTCCTGCCCCGCGAAGTCAGCTATGCAGCGGTCGAAAAGGAGTGTTTGGCTTTGGTGTGGGCATTAAAGAAATTGACTCCCTATTTATATGGTCAGGAGTTCACTCTGGTCACCGACCATAACCCGTTGGTGTGGCTGAACCGGGTCTCTGGAGATAACGGCAGGCTATTACGTTGGAGCTTATCGTTGCAACCCTTCAATTTCACCATTACTTACAGACCTGGGAAACAGAATGGCAACGCCGACGGGTTGTCCAGACAAACCGACCTCAGCCCTGCATAACCAGCGGTCTGGACAGCCTTAGTCTGCCCCGAAAAGGGGTCAGACCGTGTCTGCCAGAGTGTTCCACAGAAAGGGAGCACTGTTACAGAAGCATTAGTTATTTTGTTGTGAAGAGCTTATTTCCCAGCAGCAATGCCTGAACCAGCAAGCCAGCGCCTAAGAAGGGCTCCAAGAAAACCGTAACAAGTATCATTTCATAAAGAGTTAACTCTTTTTTTTCAGCTTTTAGAAACTATTGTCTAATCACCTCTGGAGCCAGACTGCTAATTGATAAGATGAACTTGTAAACCTGTTATCTTAAGTACTGTAATCCTATTGTGGCCTGTCAAAGGACAGCGCTCTCTATCTAAATGTGTGATGGGGGATTTTGTGCTTCCCCCCCTCTCCCCCTGGGAGTGCCCTGTGTGCATGTAACCTTAATAAAAAGCAGGCTGGGCATCCCAGTCCTGAGTTCTTGTTTTGACCCTCAATCGCAGCGTTGACTCGTTTTTGTGGGCAGAAGGGTATCCTAGCTGTACTGCAGCTAAGGGAGATTATTCTATATTTGCGAGACTCATATAGAATACTATGAAAGCAGCTTCTCCCCTCTTTAGCAATAGGGATCCAGGCTACTAAGCGGTCCATCTCTCAGCAAGACTAAGGGTAACCGTAACAAGTTGTATTTACACACGGCTGCTAGTTCCATACTGCAGGGGAGGGGCAGTTAATAGATTTGTATTTACACACAGCTGCTAGTCTGGTACTGCAGGGGAGGGGCAGTTAATAGACTTGTATTTACACACTGCTGCTAGTCCAGTACTGCAGGGAAGGGACTGGTAATAGACTTGTATTTACACACGGCTGCTAGTCCAGTACTGCAGGGAAGGGGCTGTTAATAGATTTGTATTTACACACGGCTGCTAGTCGGGTACTGCAGAGGAGGGGCAGTTGATAGACTTGTATTTACACACAGCTGCTAGTCCGGTACTGCAGGGGAGGGGCAGTTAATAGACTTGTATTTGCACACGGCCGCTAGTCCGGTACTGCAGGGAAGGGGCTGTTAATAAACTTGTATTTACACATGGCTGCTAGTCCAGTACTGCAGGGGAGGGGCAGTTAAGAGATTTGTATTTACACACGGCTGCTAGTCCGGTACTGCAGAGGAGGGGCAGTTGATAGACTTGTATTTACACACAGCTGCTGGTCCGGTACTGCAGGGGAGGGGCAGTTAATAGACTTGTATTTACACACTGCTGCTAGTCCGGTACTGCAGGGGAGGGGCAGTTAATAGACTTGTATTTACACATGGCTGCTAGTCCGGTACTGCAGAGAAGGGGCTGTTAATAGACTTGTATTTACACATGGCTGCTAGTCCGGTACTGCAGGGTAGGTACATTTAATAGACTTGTATTTACACACAGCTGCTAGTTCGGTACTGCAGGGAAGGGGCTTTTAATAGACTTGTATTTACACATGGCTGCTAGTTCGGTACTGCAGGGTAGGGGCAGTTAATAGACTTGTATTTACACACAGCTGCTAGTCCGGTACTGCAGGGGAGGGGCAATTAATTGTCTTGTATATACACAGAGCTGCTAGTTCGGTACTGCAGGGGATGGGCAGTTAATAGATTTGTATTTACACACAGCTGCTCGTCCAGTACTTCAGGGGATGGGCAATTAATACACTTGTATTTACACACAGCTGCTAGTTCAGTACTGCAGGGAAGGGGCAGTTAATAGACTTGTATTTACACATGGCTGCTTGTCTGTTACTGCAGGGGAGGGGCAGTTAACAGACTTGTATTTACACACGGCTGCTAGTCCAGTACTGCAGGGAAGGGGCTGTTAATAAACTTGTATTTACACACGGCTGCTAGTCCAGTACTGCAGGGGAGGGGCAGTTAATAGACTTGTATTTACACACAGCTGCTAGTCTGGTACTGCAGAGGAGAGGCAGTTGATAGACTTGTATTTACACACATCTGCTAGTCCGGTACTGCAGGGGAGGGGCAGTTAATAGACTTGTATTTACACACAGCTGCTAGTCCGGTACTGCAGGGAAGGGGCTGTTAATAGACTTGAATTTACACACGGCTGCTAGTCCAGTACTACAGGGGAGAGGCTGTTGATAGACTTGTATTTACACCCAGATGCTAGTCTGGTACTGCAGGGGAGGGGCAGTTAATAGACTTGTATTTACACACGGCTGCTAGTCCAGTACTGCAGGGAAGGGGCTGTTAATAGACTTGTATTTACACACTGCTGCTAGTCTGGTACTGCAGGTGAGGGGCAGTTAATAGACTTGTATTTACACATGGCTGCTAGTCCGGTACTGCAGGGGAGGGGCAGTTAATAGACTTGTATTTACACACATCTGCTAGTCCTGTACTGCAGGGAAGGGGCTGTTAATAGACTTGTATTTACATACATCTGCTAGTCCAGTACTGCAGGGGAGGGGCAGTTAATAGTCTTGTATATACACACAGCTGCTAGTCCAGTACTGCAGGGGATGGGCAGTTAATAGACTTGTATTTACACAATGCTGCTAGTCCAGTACTTCAGGGGAGGGGCAGTTAATAGACTTGTATTTACACATGGCTGCTAGTCCAGTACTTCAGGGGAGGGGCAGTTAATAGACTTGTATTTACACATGGCTGCTAGTCCAGTACTTCAGGGGAGGGGCAGTTAATAGAATTGTATTTACACACAGCTGCTAGTCCAGTACTGCAGGGGAGGAGCAGTTAATAGACTTGTATTTACACACAGCTGCTAGTCCAGTACTGCAGAGGAGGGGCAGTTAATAGACTTGTATTTACACACAGCTGCTAGTCCAGTACTGCAGGGGAGGGGCAGTTAATAGACTTGTATTTACAACACAGCTGCTAGTCCAGTACTGCAGGGGAGGGGCAGTTAATAGACTTGTATTTTCACACGGCTGCTAGTCCAGTAGGGATGCATATCTGATTCTTATAGAGTCTAATACATGGGGCCCAGCAGAGAGGGGAATGTAGCTCCCTATATCTAAGCATAAGCACATACTTCATACTGTGCAGCTCTGGTATACAAGCAGCTCTCTCCAGCTGCAAATCATCACTGATAATATATTGTCCCCAACATATCCGTATGGAGCTTGAATGGCCGTGTTTCTGGAGAGTCTGCAGACTCGCCAGAAACACAAGTTATGGAGCAGCGGTCTAAAGACCGCAATCGCTGCAATTCAACCCGATCGAATATGATCGGGGTGATTGACACCTTCCTGCTGGCGGCGAGTCAGCAGGGGGCGGCGTTGCACCAGCAGCTCTTGTGCATTCAGCGAGATCTTGCGGACCTGATCCGCACTGTGGGATCAGGTCCGCAAGACTTTTCATAAATAGGCCTCTATGTAAACCTGGACCCTCTGAGGGATCTACAAATATCATCTTAGCTTACAATAAAGTCTAGACAAGTGCTTTTGGTGAAACATTTTCTTTCTATGAAAGCATACTGAGGTAGGCTAAGTAGTGTGCATGTCCCTTGTATACTATCTGTAAATATAGCTGTTATATAGTGCTCATAATACATCCACGCAAGCCTACCTCAGTATTCTCTCAAGGTGCTAACTTTTAACAAAGGAGAAAGAGGTAAATTTGAGAATACTAGCGCTGTGGAATCTGTTGGTTCTCTACAAATAACCGATAATAATAATAATAATAATATAAGTAGATTAAAAAGTATTATTGTAAAACAGTATGCTCTATCTGAATAAAGAAACTTACATTTTCACTGTGTGTCACGTTAAATTAATTACCAATATGGGGCGTGTCCGTGCAGTGTCCTGAATAGGACGCATTTTTTGAAGGCTCCAGCAAGATCCTTAATAATCCGCCGATTATTATACTTTTAACGGCTGGAATAGGAGTACACTATACAAAAGCTAATAGCTCTAGTAACTGTGATCTAGTGTGTCTTTTCCTGGCTGTTTTTATGACACTGGGAGCCCAGATCAGAACATATAAGCCTTAGGCGGCGGGCTGCTACTACAAGGCATACACCTCCCCCCGGGAAGATCTGAGTCATCAGTGCTGTCTGCACATGTGGATTTACTGAACCTCTTCAATATTCATCACTGACTGGACAATAATCTGACCTGCTGTCTGGCACAATATTTATTGCAACCAGAATCAAGAAAGAGAGAAGACATAACTTTAAAGTGTGGCAGACATGATGGAAGAGAACTGTCTAGAATACACCGAGGACTTTCCTATAAAACTAGCGTCCCTCATGCGCAAGCTTATAGAGGGGACCCCATATGACTACTTGATGGCACGCATATCAGAGGAAAGAGATATAGTGAGCCACTCGAAGGAACAAGCGGAGACAAAAAAAAGACAACTGCACCAGTACTGCCGATGACCCACCTATACCGACAGAGCAGCTCAGTGCAGAGCAGACCTCTCCGGCCTCAGACACATACAAAGCGGAACCTCCACGCATCATTACAGCCCTGAAACTACCGGTCACAGCTATGATGCCAGCTCGAGGAGGAATCAAAACCTGGATCACACGGCTGGGCTCTCAAATTATGGAGGACACCTATAGCGGAGAGCGGCGACGGGGGGCTGCCCGGGCAATAACCACATTGAACAGGGAGCAGAGAGGAACACCCAAAAAGCGCAAAATCGCAACCGGATCAGACCTCCTGCAAACAAACGAACCCGGGGTGAAAATAAATATGTTAACAGCTATGGACCTTAGACCCCTGGCAGCCTGCATGGTCACAGGCCCCGAACAGACTTTCCTGAAGAGACACTGGGGGTAGAGATACTACTTTTACTGGTAGCGTCAGTATGAGACGTTCTGTTATTTCTGTATTTCTGTTTAGCTCAGTTTAAGGAGCATACCCACAATGTTAAAGTTAGAAATGTTTGAATCATCCTTTGAATATGCATAACTTGGATAAGTTTACCATGGCACTTAGTACCACTGTTCATAATCTGCAGAGAAACACAGGGAGTAGGTAATATGAATATCAGGCAGTGTTATCAAATATACGTATAAAACCATGTTTGTCAGAGGTAGATAACAGGATAGTGTTCTGCATGTCCAGATATAGCCTTTTATAGCATCATATTTTATATTGATGTAAATGAAAACAATGCTAGTTAAAAATGAGAGTAGCAAACACATCTAAGTCTCTCATGACTGTATTGTATTCTGCTTGCATTTTTCATCAGAATCGGTACTGTATATATATTGGAATCCTTTTGTTATGAGTTAACTATTTACCCTCTGAATGTACACAACTTTGATGACTACACTGCTTAGTGCAACTGAAGCCACTGTTTATAATCTGCAATGTATCCTAGGGACCTCAGAGTAGGTAACATGAGTATCAGGCAGTGTTAATTTGCAGATACAGCAACCTCTTGCAGGGGAAGAAACCTTAGGTATAAATCATGTGGTAGCACCTTTATTTACGTATAATCTGTTCCATCAATATTTTCCTTTTTATTTTTCATATGTATGGAATCCCTATACAGCAAAATTCTCCTTATTCTTAGAAATATATGCTTGCCCGCAATATCAAATATACTTACAAAACCAGGTGTATCAGATGCAGATAACAGAATAGTACTTTCCTTGTCCAGATGTAGCCTTTTATAGTATCATATTTTATTTTGATGTATAGTAAAAAATGAGGATAGAAGTTAAACATCAATATGTTCCCATGATTATGCTGTTATCTTTCCTTTTTTTTTTTTCCAGAATGTGTATCATATAGATATGTATATTGGAACCCTATTGTTATGAATAAAATCCTCAATAAAAATATTTAAAAAAAAAAAAATTAATGGCCAATATTACAACATTTGAACATAGGAAATTGGCTTCTGAGTGTCACATTGTATAGAATTCTGATACATTATCATGCCAGGAGTTTTGAATTAAAGATGACGCCTGTATCACCAGTGAGTGTGAAGTGTGATTTCACATCCAGTTGACCCCCGTCATATTAATCTTCAGAGGTAAACAACATTCAACTCCTTTTTTTGGATCAATCTATAGATATTGGCTCCAAAGAAGACTCATGATGTATTATTATCTGAACAGGGAAATCTCCCAGCACCAGGACAGAACTAAATTACGAGTCTGACGCATGTCAGTGGCAGAAAGTCAACAGAACTTGAAGTTCCAACCCAGGCCGAATGTCACAAAACATAAACAGTTTGTAGGATTGCAGGTCTCAGGAGAGATCCACACTACAGCACAGTCATGAGCTCCATACACTCCCTTCGCCTCCAGCTTCCTGGCGTAACATTCAAAAAGAAGAAAGTATTCTAAACGTATAGTTGCTGGAACACAAGTTTGTATCCCCATTAGGCCTATCTGTAAGTTATCATCTACGCATGTTTTATATTTAATAAATCAAAGGAATATATCTCTATGTATCATTTGTGCACAAACACCAGAGCCAACCTACAGTCCACTTTCTTTATTTTGTCTTGATGTTTGGGTTTTTCGTTAAAAAAAACAACAACATAAAAGCAAATTAAACTCAAAACATTTGTATCATTAAATGAAAGCAAATAATATTTTTTGTGTCAGAGTCAGAATTTTGTGTTTAATCCTAGAGGCAAGAAGAAGCCAGTGAAAGAATTGGCAGAGAGGCGCAGCAGATGAAGAGCGACTTGTAAGGAAGATGAGTTTGGCAGAGGCAGTCATTAAGGATTGTAAAGGAGCTAGGCAGCAGCTAGGGAGACCAGAGAGGATGGAGTTACAGTAGTCGAGGTGGGAAAGAATAAGAGAGTGGATTAGAATCTTAGTTGTGTAAGGAAATGTCTAATTTTAGAGATGTTTTTAAGGTGAATGCGGTAGGCTTTAGCCAAGGACTGAATGTGAGGAGTGAAAGAAAGATCTGAGTCAAGTGTGACCCAAGACATCGGGCATGTGGGGTAGGGGTAATGATGGAGTTGTCGACAGTTATTGGAGAGATTTAGCTTAAGGTAGCGAGATGACATCCATGAAGAGATGTGAGAAAGACAGATCTTTTTTATGAAATTGAAAGCAATGTGAATCTTATGTTGGATTGTATTAGGGCTCTGAATTAGGATATTTAGGGCTAGCTTACAAGTTGAGCGCAAATTATTGCACAACGGTTTTCGCGATAGTTTGCACGCTAGTTAAATTGCGCTCATATTACAAGTTGAGCACAATCGCGATTTACGCTAGAATCATTACCGCAATTTCAGAGCTCTGGTTAACTGTTTTGTGAAATTAAAAAGTAAAAGTTTTGCATTATTCCTTTTCTTTGTTGGAGGAGCAGCATTGCATTCAGTTGAACACATTGGATGAACCAATGACATCTGTGCTCCTAAGTCTACCTAGGTATCCTTTTAAACAAAGTACACCAAGAGAAGTTGTTTAAAATTGTTTTCTCTATCTGAATCATGAAGGAACATTTGGGGGTTTTATGTGCCTTTTAGGATTTTTTAGATGTTGGAAGTGCTCCCCAATATAAAATACCTTTATAAATAGCTACATATATATATATATATATATATATACACTACCCTCCATATTATATTCATCATGTGACAGACCGCCTGATACCCTGAATGAGTACCTCCGTCAGAACACTTACCTTGTTCTAGACATCCCTTTATCCAGAGCAATCCTTGCTGAGACCGGGGTCAAGCCAGCGGCTGTATACAGGGTCGGTTATACACTGGGGCCCCCCTGTGGGCCCCCCCCTGAGCTGGACACTGAGCTGACTGAAAAATACCGGACAAGATCAAGGCTATTTATCTGCTTCCCTGTCCCTAAGACGCTATATAGTCAAAGCGTGGGGTTAACAAAGTGAAGTAAAACTTGTGACCCCTCCCCTTTCAGAGATATGCTACAGTTCCCGGGTTGTTGTGGGGGCGGGGGCGTCTTATAGCTGCAGTCTGCAGACAAGAGTTCCAGAAGTGTCACTGGTTGGTTTTGCAGACGTTCTCTCTAGCCTGTACACTGTCAGAACAAAAGAGATGTAAGTCTGCCCTCTCACCCCCACAACTTTATAATGACTGGTGGAGTGTTTTCCTTATTTTTCTAATGTATGTAAATAATTATTTGACACCATTTTCATTGAATGTACTATCTGAACTATGTAGCACTAGTTAAGTGCATAGAGGCCCATTTATCAAGCTCCGAACGGAGCTTGTGGGCCCGTGTTTCTGGCGAGTCTTCAAACTCGCCAGAAACAGCAGTTATGAAGCAGCGGTCTAAAAACCGCTGCTCCATAACCCTGTCCGCCTGCTCTGAGCAGGCGGACAGGAATTGCTGGAAATCAACCCGATCGAGTACGATCAGGTTGATTGACACCCCCCTGCTGGCGGCCCATTGGCCCCGAGTCTGCAGGGGGCGGTGTTGCACCAGCAGCTCTGGTGCAATGCTTAATACGGAGAGCATATTGCTCTCCACATTCAGCGATGTCTTGCGGACCTGATCCGCACTGTCGGATCAGGTCCGCAAGACATTTGATAACTATATACCCCTAAGTCTTCTTTTTTTATTTTATTTTTTTCTACTCAGTGTGTGTATGTATATGTATGTATGTATATGTGTGTGTATATGTGTGTGTATATATATATATACAGGGAGTGCAGAATTATTAGGCAAATGAGTATTTTGACCACATCATCCTCTTTATGCATGTTGTCTTACTCCAAGCTGTATAGGCTCGAAAGAATACTACCAATTAAGCATATTAGGTGATGTGCATCTCTGTAATGAGAAAGGGTGTGGTCTAATGACATCAACACCCTATATCAGGTGTGCATATTTATTAGGCAACTTCCTTTCCTTTGGAAAAATGGGTCAAAAGAAGGACTTGACAGGCTCAGAAAAGTAAAAAATAGTGAGATATCTTGCAGAGGGATGCAGCACTCTTAAAATTGCAAAGCTTCTGAAGCGTGATCATCGAACAATCAAGCGTTTCATTCAAAATAGTCAACAGGGTCGCAAGAAGCATGTGGGAAAACCAAGGCGCAAAATAACTGCCCATGAACTGAGAAAAGTCAAGCGTGCAGCTGCCAAGATGCCACTTGCCATATTTCAGAGCTGCAACATCACTGGAGTACCCAAAAGCACAAGGTGTGCAATACTCAGAGACATGGCCAAGGTAAAAAAGGCTGAAAGACGACCACCACTGAACAAGACACACAAGCTGAAACATCAAGACTGGGCCAAGAAATAACTCAAGACTGATTTTTCTAAGGTTTTATGGACTGATGAAATGAGAGTGAGTCTTGATGGGCCAGATGGATGGGCCCGTGGCTGGATTGGTAAAGGGCAGAGAGCTCCAGTCCGACTCAGACGCCAGCAAGGTGGAGGTGGAGTACTGGTTTGGGCTGGTATCATCAAAGATGAGCTTGTGGGGCCTTTTCGGGTTGAGGATGGAGTCAAACTCAACTCCCAGTCCTACTGCCAGTTTCTGGAAGATACCTTCTTCAAGCAGTGGTACAGGAAGAAGTCTGCATACTTCAAGAAAAACATGATTTTCATGCAGGACAATGCTCCATCACACGCGTTCAAGTACTCCACAGCGTGGCTGGCAAGAAAGGGTATAAAAGAAGAAAATCTAATGACATGGCCTCCTTGTTCACCTGATCTGAACCCCATTGAGAACCTGTGGTCCATCATCAAATGTGAGATTTACAAGGAGGGAAAACAGTACACCTCTCTGAACAGTGTCTGGGAGGCTGTGGTTGCTGCTGCACGCAATGTTGAGGGTGAACAGATCAAAACACTGACAGAATCCATGGATGGCAGGCTTTTGAGTGTCTTTGCAAAGAAAGGTGGCTATATTGGTCACTGATTTGTTTTTGTTTTGTTTTTGAATGTCAGAAATGTATATTTGTGAATGTTGAGATGTTATATTGGTTTCACTGGTAAAAATAAATAATTGAAATGGGTATATATTTGTTTTTTGTTAAGTTGCCTAATAATTATGCACAGTAATAGTCACCTGCACACACAGATATCCCCCTAAAATAGCTATAACTAAAAACAAACTAAAAACTACTTCCAAAACTATTCAGCTTTGATATTAATGAGTTTTTTAGGTTCATTGAGAACATGGTTGTTGTTCAATAATAAAATTAATCCTCAAAAATACAACTTGCCTAATAATTCTGCACTCCCTGTATATATATATATATATATATATATATATATATATATATATATATATATATATATATACAGGTGGCCCTTGGTTTACAAAGGTTCAATTTACACCGTTTCAGAATAACAACCTTTTTTTCCAGTCATGTGACTGCTAATGAAAAGCATTGAGAAGCAGTGCATTTATTAAAATAGCCAGTAGGTGGAGCTGTCCGCTTGTGTTGCAGCAAAGCCAAGCAAGCTGAAATTAATCAGTTTAACCAGACTTGAGCTATCAAGCAGATTTCAAAAAAACAAGATCTTCCTGTCTATAAATCAGTCCAGATTGGAATGCATAGAAAGAACTATTTGCAGAAAAATGCAAGTGAAGTCTGTGTTGTGTGATTATTTTATTAGGTTTATAATGCTGTTTAGTATATGTTTTTGTTCATTTAAATTAGTTTAATTATATATTCTGTGTTGTGTGATTATTTTATTAGGTTTATAATGCTGTTTAGCATTTAAAGTCTTCATTTCAAAGCTTTACAAATAATGTATTAGGTGTTACTTATGACAATTTTGAGAGGGGCCTGGAACCTAACTCCCTCACTTCCCATTGACTTACATTATAAACTGGGTTTCAATTTACAACGGTTACAAATTACAACCATTCCTTCTGGAACCTAACCCCGGCGTAAACTGAGGGCTACCTGTATATATATATATATATATACATGTGTATGTATGTATGTATATATATATTATATATATATGTGTGTATTTGTGTGTGTATGTATGTGTGTATATGTGTGTGCATGTATGTATGTGTGTATATATGTGTGTGTATGGTGTGTGTGTATGTATATGTGTGTATATATATATATATATATATATATATATATATATGTTTGTGAATGGATGTGTGTATATATGTGTGTGTGTATGTATGTATGTGTGTGTATATACTGTATATATATTATATATATACATACACATACACACACACATATATATTTATATACACATACACACACAAATTATAAATATATATAGATTTATACACACACACATATACTGTATATATATATATATATATATATATATATATATATAATTTGTTTCCATTTTTTAATGTGCCCCCCTGATTAAACACTGGCCCCAACTTGGCCCCCCCGGTAAAATTTGTCTAGAACCGCCACTGCCTTCAGATAGTGGGACCAGAGCAATCATTGCTGAGACCAGGTCAAGCCAGCGGCTGTATCTCCCCAGCAGGGCTAGTATCAGTGGGCTCCCAGGCAGGTAGCAACTAGGGTTGCCACCCGTCCCTTAAAATACAGAACACTTATAAGTTATACATGCTGCAGGGTGTGCAGGGAGGAATATGAATAGTGCTGTCCAGAAACACAATACATGTTCCTCCCTGCACACCCTGCAGCATGTGTAACTCATAAGTGTCCAGGAAAACATGGCTGAGGTGGCAACCCTAGTAGCAACCCCTCCGCCTCACTGCTCCTGTCAGGCAGGTATCGTCCTGTCTGTCACACTCTTTTCTTCAGGTCGGTATTGATCCCTTTCCCTGCACTGTCTTTAAAAAGACAATTGAAGCTCACAAGGCCAGCTCTTTGCTTACTGGCCCACGGACTCTGTAGCAAATCTCTCTTGTAGGGAAAAGTGCATCCTGAATGCTGGGCCAGAACCTCTGCTGCTGCTCCTCCTACTCCTACTCGTATCAGACAGGACCAACTGCTCCAGAAGGAACTGCTGCCGGTGCAATCAATAGAGGGTGCTGTGTTATGATGTTTTTGGGACAGTTCAACCAATAGATGGCACTGTGTCACACATGCTCCCACAATAGGCACTCACACCCTGTACCCATCCTGTATCTATGGATACAGGATGACATGGACGTAAGACAGAGTTATGAAAGTGCATGGGGTGTCCAGCATATACAATTCCACATTTCCATGCAGTCTCTGGGTATCCTTAAGCCCATGTACCCCCTGCCCAAAAAGTGTTCCATAACAGGCTGCCAGATCATAGGGACTCACGTCACGCATCCTTTGTATTATACAATACACTATAAGCTCTCTGACCTGATATGCTGGGTATAAAGTGATGCGGATAAATGCCCTTCTGCTGCGGTGGTTTTTAGCACATTATTATCATAACATTTTATTCTGGTTAAAGAAAACTCAGACACAATAAAAAGCCCAAGAAGCGTCTAAATAACAAACTACTCTTTGGCTCTGCAGGAAGAGTGATCTGATAGATCTCGTTGACCACAGAACCTCACAGTCGCTGATTATAATATTATTATGGAAAGGTCAAATTCAGCGTCATCAGAGAATCGTTTGTTATTTAGCATTTGTTCAGTGGCTTTTTGTGCCAGATAATAAAGGTCATTTCTTTAAGGTAAATTTGTTTTCATAATTAAAAATACATAGGCAAAAAAAGTAGCTGAGTCCTCACAGAAGGCACCATGGAGATAGTGTAAGTGGGGGTTGGGGGTGGGCATTATGTATTTTTTATTTGTTATTATCAGACTTAAAGGGATACTAAACTCATATTTTTTTTTCTTTCATGATTAGGATAGAGCCAAGATTTTAAGCAATTTTCTAATTTACTCCTATTATAAATTTTTCTTCATTCTCTTGCTATCTTTATTTGAAAAAGCAGAATTATAAGGTTAGGAGCCGGCCCATTTTTGGTTCAGCACCTGGTTAGCGCTTGCTGATTGGTGGCTACTTTTAGCTACCAATCAGCAAGTGCAACCCAGGTGCTGAGCCAAAAATTGGCTGGCTCTAAAGCTTATATTCCTGCTAGTTTTTTGTTTATTTTTCTTAATACTTTGTGGGGGCGGTAAGTTTTTTTTTTAAATACTTATTGTGGGCGGTTATTTTTTGTTGTTGTAATGCTCCGTTTGCCTTCACTACATCCCGGTAGATTGCCATGTTCGGAATCAACCTGGATGCAGCGAAGCAGTGCACGCAGCCAACATTCTTTTGGCTGCCTCGTGCTGCCAACATTCCTTTGACGATGCGTGCACAACTGCCGACGGCGACGGACACGTTGCAAACACGATACTAGTATAGATACTGTATATATATATATATATATATATATATATATATATATATATACAGTCATGGCCAAAAATATTGGGACCAGTGCTCCCTCTAAGGCCAGATTTTGTGAGCGGCTCAGCAGTGAAACAGTTAATAAGGAAACCATTCCCTTCTGCGTGCATTGTGTAGTTTTTGCTAATTGCAGGGTGTGATTCACTAATGAACACTTTCACTGCTGGGCTGTTCACAAAATCTGGCCTTAGAGGGAACGCTGATTGGCACCCCTGCATTTCTGTCAGATAATGCATCACTTTGCCCAGAAAATTGTTGCCATTACAACGTTAAGGCATTCTCGTGCTTATATCTTTTGTTTGTATTGGTATGACACAAAAAAGTGGAGAGAAAAAAGCCAAATCTGATACATTCCAGGCAAAACTCCACAAATGGACTGGACAAAATTATTGGCACTTTCTCAAAATTGTAAGAAATAATTACATTCCAAGTTTGTGATGCTCCTGTCATTTGTAATTAAACTCACCTGTATCAGTTAACAGGTGCTGACAAAATAGAAATCACACCGGCAACCAGTTGAAATGGTGACAAATGCACTCAATCTTTCTGTTGTTTGTCTCTGTGTGCCACACTGAGCATGGAGAAGAGAAAGAGCAGCAAAAATTGTCTGAGGATTTGAGAAGAGAAATTGTGGAAAAGCATGGACAATCTCAAGGTTACAAGTCCATCTCCAGAGATCTTAATGTTTCTGTATCCACTTTGAGCAACATAGTCAAGAAGTTTACAGCCCATGGCACTGTAGCTAATCTCCCTGGATGTGGCCGAAATAGAAAAATCGATCAAAGATTTCAACAAAGGATTGTTCGAATGGTGGATATCGATGAACTTCTGGAAAAATTCAAGCTGACCTTCAGGCACAAGGTACAAATGTGTCAGCTTGCACTATGGGGCCGATATATATCATGGGCCGAATGGCTCCTGATGCCCCTGTTTCTGCACGAACCTTCAGGCTCGCCAGAAACAGCAGTTATGACGCAGCGGTCTTAAGACCACTGCTCCTTTACTGGTCCGTCTGCTCTGAGGCTGCGGACATCAATCCGCCTGATCCTATACGATCCGGTTGATTGACACCCCCTGCTAGCGACCGATTGGCTGCAAATCTGCGGGGGGCGGCTTTGCGCAAACAGTTTACTAGAACTGCTTGTGTCAGCGATGTCTGGTGGACATGATACGCTACAAAATATTATACAAAATATTAATAATTATTATAGATACAGTAAAATATATATTCTATGTATTATATAGAATATTTTAGTACATCTATAATAATTATTGTAATTAATTATTAATATTTTTCAATATTTTATATTTAATAAATACAAAACGCACATTAATATAACTCATGTCGGGTTAGCGCACATGAAGAATTAGTGCACTCATGTCGGGTTAGCGCACATGAAGAATTAGTGCACTCATGTAGGGTTAGTACACATGAAGAATTAGTGCACTCATGTCAGGTAAGTGCACATGAAAAATTAGTGCACTCATGTTGGGTTAGCGCACATGAAGAATTAGTGCACTCATGTCGGGTTAGTGCACATGAAGAATTAGTGCACTCATGTCGGGTTAGCGCACATGAAGAATTAGTGCACTCATGTTGGGTTAGTGCACATGAAGAATTAGTGCACTCATGTCGGGTTAGCGCACATGAAGAATTAATGCACTCATGTCGGGTTAGCGCACATGAAGAAATAGTGCACTCATGTCGGGTTAGCGCACATGAAGAATTAGTGCACTCATGTCGGGTTAGTACACATGAAGAATTAGTGCACTCATGTCGGGTTAGTACACATGAAGAATTAGTGCACTCATGTCGGGTTAGTACACATGAAGAATTAGTGCACTCATGTCGGGTTAGTACACATGAAGAATTATTGCACTCATGTCGGGTTAGTACATATGAAGAATTAGTGCACTCATGTCGGGTTAGTACACATGAAGAATTAGTGCACTCATGTCGGTTTAGCGGCGCACATGAAGAATTAGTGCACTCATGTCGGGTTAGTACATATGAAGAATTAGTGCACTCATGTCGGGTTAGTGCACATGAAGAATTAGTGCACTCATGTCGGGTTAGCGGCGCACATGAAGAATTAGTGCACTCATGTCGGGTTAGTACACATGAAGAATTAGTGCATTCATGTCGGGTTAGTGCACATGAAGAATTAGTGCACTCATGTCGGGTTAGCGGCGCACATGAAGAATTAGTGCACTCATGTCGGGTTAGTACACATGAAGAATTAGTGCACTCATGTCGGGTTAGTGCACATGAAGAATTAGTGCATTCATGTCAGGTTAGTGCACATGAAGAATTAGTGCATTCATGTCGGGTTAGTGCACATGAAGAATTAGTGCATTCATGTCGGGTTAGCGCACAGGAAGAATTAGTGCATTCATGTCGGGTTAGTGCACATGAAGAATTAGTGCACTCATGTGAGGTTAGCGCACATGAAGAATTAGTGCACTCATGTCGGGTTAGTGCACATGAAGAATTAATGCACTCATGTCAGGTTAGTGCACATGAAGAATTACTGCACTCATGTCGGGTTAGCGCACATGAAGAATTAGTGCACTCATGTCGGGTTAGCGCACATGAAGAATTAGTGCACTCATGTCGGGTTAGTGCACATGAAGAATTAGTGCACTCATGTCGGGTTAGCGCACATGAAGAAATAGTGCACTCATGTCGGGTTAGTACACATGAAGAATTAATGCACTCATGTCGGGTTAGCGGACATGAAGAATTAGTGCACTCATGTCGGGTTAGTGCACATGAAGAATTAGTGCACTCATGTCGGGTTAGTGCACATGAAGAATTAGTGCACTCATGTCGGGTTAGCGCACATGAAGAATTAGTGCACTCATGTCGGGTTAGCGCACATGAAGAATTAGTGCACTCATGTCGGGTTAGCGCACATGAAGAATTAGTGCACTCATGTCAGGTTAGCGCACATGAAGAATTAGTGCACTCATGTCGGGTTAGTGCACATGAAGAATTAGTGCACTCATGTCGGGTTAGCGCACATGAAGAATTAGTGCACTCGTGTCGGGTTAGCGCACATGAAGAACTAGTGCACTCATGTCGGGTTAGTGCACATGAAGAATTAATGCACTCATGTCAGGTTAGTGCACATGAAGAATTAGTGCACTCATGTCGGGTTAGTGCACATGAAGAATTAGTGCGCTCATGTCGGGTTAGCGCACATGAAGAATTAGTGCACTCATGTCGGGTTAGCGCACATGAAGAATTAGTGCACTCATGTCGGGTTAGCGCACATGAAGAATTAGTGCACTCATGTCAGGTTAGCGCACATGAAGAATTAGTGCACTCATGTCGGGTTAGTGCGCATGAAGAATTAGTGCACTCATGTCGGGTTAGCGCTCATGAAGAATTAGTGCACTCATGTCGGGTTAGTGCACATGAAGAATTAATGCATTCATGTCGGGTTAGCGCACATGAAAAATTAGTGCACTCATGTCAGGTTAGTGCACATGAAGAATTAGTGCACTCATGTCAGGTTAGTGCACATGAAGAATTAGTGCACTCATGTCAGGTTAGAGCACATGAAGAATTAGTGCACTCATGTCGGGTTAGTGCACATGAAGAATTAATGCATTCATGTCGGGTTAGCGCACATAAAGAATTAGTGCACTCATGTCAGGTTAGTGCATATGAAGAATTAGTGCACTCATGTCGGGTTAGCGCACATGAAGAATTAGTGCACTCATGTCGGGTTAGTGCACATGAAGAATTAGTGCACTCATGTCGGGTTAGCGCACATGAAGAATTAGTGCACTCATGTCAGGTTAGCGCACATGAAGAATTAGTGCACTCATGTCGGGTTAGTGCACATGAAGAATTAGTGCACTCGTGTCGGGTTAGCGCACATGAAGAATTAGTGCACTCGTGTCGGGTTAGCGCACATGAAGAACTAGTGCACTCATGTCGGGTTAGTGCACATGAAGAATTAATGCACTCATGTCAGGTTAGTGCACATGAAGAATTAGTGCACTCATGTCGGGTTAGTGCACATGAAGAATTAATGCATTCATGTCGGGTTAGCGCACATGAAGAATTAATGCACTCATGTCATGTTAGTGCACATGAAGAATTAGTGCACTCATGTCGGGTTAGTGCACATGAAGAATTAATGCATTCATGTCGGGTTAGTGCACATGAAGAATTAATGCACTCATGTCAGGTTAGTGCACATGAAGAATTAGTGCACTCATGTCGGGTTAGTGCACATGAAGAATTAGTGCACTCATGTCGGGTTAGCGTACATGAAGAATTAGTGCACTCATGTCAGGTTAGTGCACATGAAGAATTAGTGCACTCATGTCGGGTTAGTGCACATGAAGAATTAGTGCACTCATGTCGGTGTAACGGTACCAACCGGATACCAAGGGTTAACACCAGGGAACAATGTCCTGCATAGGGAATCAGCAGTTCACAACCCAGCCAGTTTTCAGGTTTTAAACAGAATGAATTTTATTAAGGCTCATATGCCCAGTATTTATGCAGGTCTGACCCCCCCCAGAAGGGGGGTTGAAAGAATGTTGTACATTAGATGGAGGGAACACGCCCTTTTACATGATACAATAGAATACCTTGCTCAAGCTGATAACAATTTAAACACAGACACACACTTGGCTTTCCTTATCATCTAGGGTCTGCTCTCTGAGGTTGATTAAACAATGGACTGTGTATCAATAACATTAATGACAGTGCACAATAGCTGAGGCTAAAGCTGAACACAGTTAACTCTTTCAGTGCTGACAGAAGGGTCTGTCACATCTACATAGCACAATATACAGCCTATAGACAACCTTTCTTATGTTATAGTCCAGAAGTGGCTAGGTTTGCCACAATGCTCCCCCAGAACCAAGCCGGCATACACAGTCTGATCCCAACGGATCGGCTTGGGGATGTCCGGGGCAACAACTTTCGGCTCAAGTAAGCTACGGGGTGTTCTCCGCCATCTGCTCCAACTTGGCTCAGTACTGCCCCCACCCCAAACATGGAAGCGTCTCTTCCCGGAGGGACTGGGCTTGGGTAGTCACAGGGTTAACATCAGCGGGATCCATGGGAGCATAGGCAGAAACAAGGGGGGCCAAGTCATTTCCAAGGAGAACATCAGCAGGTAAGTCCTTCTTGACCCCCACATTCACAAGTCTAGCGCCCACTCCCCAATCCAAATGTACCCTGGCAACAGGTAGGCGGAACACAGTGCCCCCTGCTACCCTCACAGCCACAGTGTCTCCAGTGTGCTGTTTCTCAGGCACCAAGTTCTCTTGAAGCAAGGTCATGGTAGCACCAGTATCCCGTAGACCACTGACCTCCTTCCCATTCACTTTAACCCGTTGCCGGTTATTCCGGTGGGCAGCTTGCACGGGGTCTGCTTCATGTAGGCTGCCCCAGCATTCTGGCGCCTCTACGTAGCGGGCCACAGGCTGAGGATTATGTGGGATTCCGCCAGCGGGTCTTCTCCAGGACTGTGCTTGATTCGCTGCGTTTAGGGGACACTCTGGTCTTTTGTGCCCTAGTTGCTTACATCCAAAGCACCGAATAGGTTGTGAGTAGCCCCGCGAATTGAACCGGGCTCTCTGAGGGTAGTTCGTGGCCGGAGGCCGTGTGGTATAGCGGTGCGCCGGGGGTTGGTAACTGGCAGCTGCTGGGGTGACTGGGGGTCTGTACTCCACTCTAGCAGTGGGCAATCGGTATACTGCTCCCCCTGCCCCTCGTACTGCCACGGATCCGCCAGTGGGTGCTGTATCCGGCACCAAATGGGGAGCTATCAGGGTTAAAGTAGCTCCCGAATCCCGAAGTCCCTGGACCGACATCACCTCATGCAGAATTCCCAGGGGTTCCTCGGCTTGGGTGCTCAACACCTCATGAGCGGCTGGCTCCGTTTGGTAATGGTGAGCAGCCGCCCTTGGGGCCAGGTTCTGTCTGACCTGGTTCCAAGCTTGTCTGCTCCGATTTTGGGTGCACTCACGTGCCATATGTCCCCACTGCTTGCAGGTGTGGCATTGTATATTAGCCCGTCCGTTGTTAGGCTGTAGTCCATGGTGCCTCCTGGCATCAAAATGCTGGTCTGCTAATCTGGCTGCTTCGGTTAAGGTGAGGGGTTTTCGATCTCTCACCCATTCTTGGGCTTCTGGGGACAAGCCGTTAAAGAATTGCTCCAACAGCATCAGTTGTCGCAATTCTTCCATGGTGGTAGCTTGGCTGGCCTGTATCCACCCCTGAGATGCTTGATCCAGCTTGTGGGCCCACTCTGCATGGGAATCTCTTTCTGGCTTGCGCAGGCCTCTAAACTTGCGCCGGTATGCCTCTGAGGTAATGGCATATCTTTCCAAGATCGCTCTCTTCACTTTAGCGTAATCCTTGCTGTCCTCCCTGGGTACAGCGCGATACGCTTCCGCTGCCCTACCGGCTAGCTTGCCTGCTAGCACCGGCACCCATACGGACTGCTCCAAATCATGTAACTCGCACAGTCTCTCAAAATCCTGTAAATACCCATCAATCTCATCCTTCTCCTCACAAAACATTTTAAATGCATGGTATGGGATTTTGGGTCTTACTGGGTTGCTGAGTGCGTCCAAAATGGATTCTGCTCGGGAGGATGCATTCCGCGGACTGTGTGCCATCACGTACTCCTGCACATCTGCCATTACCACGGATAGCATATCCCGTGGTACAGGTTGGGGTAAAAATTCCAGCCTGGTCCTCATTTCCCTCTGGTATAGGGTCTCCTCCATGGCTGCTGGAGGCGTAGCGCTGCGAGCTCTGTCTCCCTCCATCAGCTCAGCAATTAATATAGCCTTGGGTTTGCTGCTGCCTATCTTTCCCCTGGCTTCTAGCAGTTCCTTTTACGTTTGTCTCTTTAGCTTAGAATAATCCATCTCCATTCACTTCGGTCCCTGGTACTCCTTCCATCTTAGTCAGTATTGTAGTAATCCCCCTCTTCCTGAGGTTACTGGCTTGTGTAGTTGCTCTTCTGGGCGATAAGGTTCATTCCGTCGCTTGCCACCAATTGTAACGGTACCAACCGGATACCAAGGGTTAACACCAGGGAACAATGTCCTGCATAGGGAATCAGCAGTTCACAACCCAGCCAGTTTTCAGGTTTTAAACAGAATGAATTTTATTAAGGCTCATATGCCCAGTATTTATGCAGGTCTGACCCCCCCCAGAAGGGGGGTTGAAAGAATGTTGTACATTAGATGGAGGGAACACGCCCTTTTACATGATACAATAGAATACCTTGCTCAAGCTGATAACAATTTAAACACAGACACACACTTGGCTTTCCTTATCATCTAGGGTCTGCTCTCTGAGGTTGATTAAACAATGGACTGTGTATCAATAACATTAATGACAGTGCACAATAGCTGAGGCTAAAGCTGAACACAGTTAACTCTTTCAGTGCTGACAGAAGGGTCTGTCACATCTACATAGCACAATATACAGCCTATAGACAACCTTTCTTATGTTATAGTCCAGAAGTGGCTAAGTTTGCCACAGTCGGGTTAGCGCACATGAAGAATTAGTGCACACATGTTGGGTTAGTGCACATGAAGAATTAGTGCACTCATGTCGGGTTAGCGCACATGAAGAATTAGTGCACTCATGTCGGGTTAGTGCACATGAAGAATTAGTGCACTCATGTCGGGTTAGCGCACATGAAGAAATAGTGCACTCATGTCGGGTTAGCGCACATGAAGAATTAATGCACTCATGTCGGGTTAGTGCACATGAAGAATTAGTGCACTCATGTCGGGTTAGCGCACATGAAGAATTAGTGCACTCATGTCGGGTTAGCGCACATGAAGAATTAATGCACTCATGTCGGGTTAGCGCACATGAAGAATTAATGCACTCATGTCGGGATAGTGCACATGAAGAATTAGTGCACTCATATCGGGTTAATGCACATGAAGAATTAGTGCACTCATGTCGGGTTAGCGCACATGAAGAATTAGTGCACTCATGTCGGGTTAGCGCACATGAAGAATTAGTGCACTCATGTCGGACATATTACAATCACAAACACCTAGATTACGAGTTTTGCGCTAAACAGGATTCTAAACGAACGCAACAAAAGTGGCGTTATTTCACCCCCCCCATAGCACTGCCATTACGAGTGTCTGAAAAACCTCCTTGTGCATGCGATATGGTGGCGTTAAGCCCCAATACCGCACAAAAGCAAAGGGCTGCTTTAACGTGCTTGTGCACGCTTTCCCCCATAGACATCAATGGGGAGAGAGTGTTAGAAAAAACGCAACCCCATTGATGTCTATGGGGAAAAAACACTAATGTTTAAACCTAGACTTAAACCATACATCTAAACACCCCTAATCTGCTGCCCCCAACATCGCCGACACCTAAATAAAGCTATTAACCCCTAATCTGCCTCTCCCAACATCGCCAACACTAATAAAAGTTATTAACCCCTATTCCCACGCACCCCGACATTGCCGCCAAAATAATAAAGTTATTAAAGTGATGGTAAACTTCAGACTATAAGATTGTTGCAATGAAAAATATATTAGTTTGCAAGTAAAACCACATAATTATTTTTTTTGTGTATATATATTTTATAATGAAAGATTTATATTCCTAGCTGGTATTGTCTGTTATACTCCCCCTCTTCATTTCATCTTTTGGCTGGGCTGTGATGTATAGAGCAGTCAAATCCACTCTCTACATAAGCTTTCTAAGGGATTTAAAGGGGCTGGACTTCAAGATTGTCAAATGACTCATATGCTGATTGGTTGTTCACTAGAATTGTCATAAAAAAAAAAGAGTTCATCCAAGTGGGCCGGCATATAATTGCAAAAGAAGCATTACTATTTGCACTAATTTAACCCTTTAACGGATGAATTAAAAGCAGAAAAGGTACACATATACTTTTTTAATTGCAAAGATTAAAAACATTGCATTTCATTAGTCAAGGTTTACTGTCACTTTAACCCCTATTCCCCCGCACCCCAAAATCGCCAACACAATAATAAAGCTATTAACCCCTATTCCGCTGCTCCCCAGCATTGCCGCCACTAAATAAAGTTATTAACCCCTAAACCTCTGGCCTCCCACTTCTACCCCACTAAATAAAACTATTAACCTCTAAATCACCACCCCCCCATATTGCAAAACACTAAATTCAACTATTAACCCCTAAACCTAACATCCCCTAACTTTAAAATAAAATTACAATATAACTCTATTTAAATAAATAAATGTGGGGGGGGGGGGCGGCGGTTTAGGGGTTAATAGGTTTATTTAGTGGCGGAGATGTGGGAGGCCTTAGGTTTAGGGGTTAATATCTTTATATAGTAGCGGTGATGGGGAGCAGCAGAATAGGGGTTAATAACTTTATTATAGTGGCAGCGATGTTGGGGAGCTGCGGTTTAGGGGTCTATTATTTTTAAATAGTATTGGCAATGTGGGTGGGCAGCAGATTAGGGGTTAATAGGTTTATTTAATTGCCGCTATGTGGGTGATCAGCAGATTAGGGTTTACTAGGTTTAATATAGTGTTTAAGCGGAAATACTGGCGCTGAAAGCAGGGTAGTACACAAATACAATATACGGGTAACCTAAAAGGGTCTACCTTGGCAGAAATATAATTGTTATAAAAGTTAATAAATGGTGATAGCCTAATATATATCTTAAATAAATATATTTAATAGTGTAAAATTACAATACAATCAAGATTATAAAATCAGTTTTAATAAAATCAGTACATATATACTAAAAAGTAATTAATGGGGCCCTTTAAATTAGTTTTAAAAAACATACAGAAAGGGGAAAGATTAACCACAAATCTATATATATATACTGTGATTGAGGATAGAAGAAAACTATACTCAAATAAATATAGTATATAGTATAAAAATATAGTATATAGTATAAAAATATAGTATATAGTATAAAAATATAGTATATAGTATAAAAATATAGTATATAGTATAAAAAGGGCAGAGATATTCAAACAGTATAAATAAAAACATATAGCAATACAAACAGACTTAATAACTGGACGTCCAGCGTAAAAACCAGGGGTTAAAACAGTAATAATCTGGGGTTAAAACAGTATTAACCTGAAAGTGCACTATAGTGAACAAAAACACTTGTGACTAGATGATCATACTAATAGAATTGGATCAAGCTAATGGGCGAGTTTTCGTTCACTTTTTGTATTAGTATGATCATCTAGTCACGAGTGTTTTCGTTCACTATAGTGCACTTTCAGGTTAATACTGTTTTAACCCCTGGTTTTTTCGCTGGACGTCCAGTTATTAAGTCTGTTTGTATTGCTATTTGTTTTTATTTATACTGTTTGAATATCTCTGCCCTTTTTATACTATATACTATATTTTTATACTATATACTATATTTTTATACTATATACTATATTTTTATACTATATACTATATTTTTATACTATATACTATATTTATTTGAGTATAGTTTTCTTCTATCCTCAATCACAGTATATATATATATATAGATTTGTGGTTAATCTTTCCCCTTTCTGTATGTTTTTTCAAACTAATTTAAAGGGCCCCATTAATTACTTTTTAGTATATATGTACTGATTTTATTAACACTGATTTTATAATCTTGATTGTATTGTAATTTTACACTATTAAATATATTTATTTAAGATATATATTAGGCTATCACCATTTATTAACTTTTATAACAATTATATTTCTGCCAAGGTAGACCCTTTTAGGTTACCCTTATATTGTATTTGTGTACTACCCTGCTTTCAGCGCCAGTATTTCCGCTTAAATTATTCTACTATCCTCCTCAGGGTTCTTAGAGAGAGACCCTTCTATACTTGGCATTAGGGTTGATATAAGCGCCAATTCTCACCTATCCTCCTTAATATAGTGTTTGCAATGCGGGAGGGTGGCGGTTTAAGGGTTAATCAGCAGTTTATGGGTGTTAGTGTACTTTGTAACTGTTTAGTTATGAGTTTTATGTAACAGTTTTGTAGCGTATAACTCATAACTACTGCTCTCAGATGACGTTACGGATTGTGTATAGGGTGTAACACAAGCATTTTAGCCTCACCGCAGAACTTGTAATACCGGTGCTATGGAAATCCCACACAAAAACGTCATTTTCTATAGTGCGGGATTGATGTTGCGTTACAGGCTACAATGCTTGCGGTACAGCTATACCAACACGACTCGTAATGGCTGCATTACTGTTTTTACGCTAAAATTGCAAATTTTTTCAGCGTTAAAAGCTGCAACGCAAAACTCGTAATCTAGGTGAAAGTGTTTAAAGAAAGTGAGGTGTAAAATAAAATGTTATGAGACAGAACAAACAGACACAGAATATTTTATACAACTTTCCAATATAATAGAAGTAAAGTGTAAAGTTTAAAACATTCAGGTAGATTACGAGATATGCGCGCTAGAGGGTTTTTAACGAACGTAACAAAAATTGCATTATTTAACCCTCTATAGCACTGCCATTACAATTTTTAAAACAGCCAGCTTGTGCGTGCGATATGGTTGCGTTGAGCTCCATACCGCACAAAATACAAGCGCTGTTTTGATGTGCTCGTGCACGCTTTCCCCATAGACATCAATGGGGAGAACGGGTCAGAAAAAACTTAACACCTGGGATCGCGGAAAGAAAAGCTTTGTAACGCAGCCCCATTGGGGGAAAAAAAGTAACGTTTAAACCTAACACCCTGACATAAACCGCACGTCTAAACACCCCTAATCTGCTGCCCCCGACATCGCCACCACCTACATAATGTTATTAACTCCTAATCTGCCGCCCAGATATCGCCGCCACCGAAATCAAACTATTAACCCCTAATCTGCCGCTCCTGACATCGCCACCACTATACTAAAGTTATTAACCCCTATTCCCCTGCACCCCAACATCGCCCACACTATAATAAATCTATTTACCCCTATTCTGCCTCTCCCCGACATCGCTGCCACTAAATAAAGTTATTAACCCCTAAACCTCTGGCCTCCCACATCACTACCACTAAATAAACCTATTAACCCCTAAACCGCCAGCCCCCCACATCGCAACAACCTAAATTAAACTATATTAACCCTAACGTAACCCTAAACCTAACCATAACCCTAACATAACCCTAACACCCCCTAACTTTAACATAATTAAAATAGAGCTAAATTAAAGTTACAATTATTAACTAAATAATTCCTATTTAAAACTAAATACTTACCTGTGAAATAAAACCTAAGCTAGCTACAATATTACTAATAGTTACATTGTAGCTAGCTTAGGTTTTATTTTTATTTCACAGGCAAGTTTGTATTTATTTTAATTATTTAATAACTACCTAGTTAGAATAAATACAAACTTACCTGAGAAGTAAAACCTAAGCTGCCTTACACTAAAACCTAAAATTACAAAAATTAAAAAAACGAAATTAGCTAAACAATACAAATTATTCCTATTTTAATAACCTTTAAAAAAAAAACACCCCAGAATAAGACACCCTAATCTATAATAGACTAGCAAGGGCCCTTAAAGGGGCCCTTTGTAGGGCATTGCCCTAAATATAACAGCTTTTTTTCTACAAAAGAAAAACAAACACCCCCTAACAGTATACAAACCCCCACCCCCCAAACCCACAAAATAATAAAAATAAAGTAAAACCTAATCTACCCATTGACCTGAAATGGGCATTTGTAACACACTTAAAAGGGCATTCAGCTCTTTTTCCTGTCCTTAAAAGGTCATTCAGCTCCTTTTCCTGTCCTTAAAAGGGCATCCAGCTCTTTTTCCTGTCCTTAAAAGGGCATCCAGCTCTTTTTCCTGTCCTTAAAAGGGCATTCAGCTCTTTTTCCTGTCCTTAAAAGGGCATTCAGCTCTTTTTCCTGTCCTTAAAAGGGCATTCAGCTCTTTTTCCTGTCCTTAAAAGGGCATCCAGCTCTTTTTCCTGTCCTTAAAAGGGCATTCAGCTCTTTTTCCTGTCCTTAAAAGGTCATTCAGCTCTTTTTCCTGTCCTTAAAATGGCATCCAGCTCTTTTTCCTGTCCTTAAAAGGGCATTCAGCTCTTTTTCCTGTCCTTAAAAGGGCATCCAGCTCTTTTTCCTGTCCTTAAAAGGGCATTCACCTCTTTTTCCTGTCCTTAAAAGGGCATCCAGCTCTTTTTCCTGTCCTTAAAAGGGCATTCAGCTCTTTTTCCTGTCCTTAAAAGGGCATTCAGCTCTTTTTCCTGTCCTTAAAAGGGCATTCAGCTCTTTTTCCTGTCCTTAAAAGGGCATCCAGCTCTTTTTCCTGTCCTTAAAAGGGCATTCAGCTCTTTTTCCTGTCCTTAAAAGGGCATCCAGCTCTTTTTCCTGTCCTTAAAAGGGCATTCAGCTCTTTTTCCTGTCCTTAAAAGGGCATCCAGCTCTTTTTCCTGTCCTTAAAAGGGCATTCAGCTCTTTTTCCTGTCCTTAAAAGGGCATCCAGCACTTTTTCCTGTCCTTAAAAGGGCATTCAGCTCTTTTTCCTGTCCTTAAAAGGGCATTCAGCTCCTTTTCCTGTCCTTAAAAGGGCATTCAGCTCTTTTTCCTGTCCTTAAAAGGGCATCCAGCTCTTTTTCCTGTCCTTAAAAGGGCATTCAGCTCTTTTCCCTGTCCTTAAAAGGGCATTCAGCTCTTTTTCCTGTCCTTAAAAGGGCATTCAGCTCTTTTTCCTGTCCTTAAAAGGGCATCCAGCTCTTTTTCCTGTCCTTAAAAGGGCATTCAGCTCTTTTTCCTGTCCTTAAAAGGGCATTCAGCTCTTTTTCCTGTCCTTAAAAGGGCATTCAGCTCTTTTTCCTGTCCTTAAAAGGGCATCCAGCTCTTTTTCCTGTCCTTAAAAGGGCATTCAGCTTTTTTAGGAAATGCCTAACCCCTAATCTAAACAAAAACCCCACTCAAAAAAACTTAAAAAAAACCTAATGTTCTGTGTAAATCAACTTTCATTTTGACTTTACTGTCTCTTTGTCTCTTTAATTCATTTTGACTGTCCCTTTAATCCTGGTGCTATTTTGTACTTCTTCAGTTGATTGTAAAACCAGTGTCTGTGTAATTTACAGGGGCAAAGTGATTATTTCTAGGGTGTTTTAGATCAGTGATCTGCATACAGAGCCTTCTCCCACTCTTTACAGAAAGGGAAGCTTATCTGTTACTTGCTCAGATATACACAGATAGGCCCAGTGGAGCGCAGCACTTTCTTTCTCTAACACCTTGGGATAATTGTATCATTTAACACAGGGGGGCTCAACCTTGGCACTCCGAAGGTTTTGGAACTACATTTCCCATGATGCTCAGCCAGCTTAAAGTGTCTGAACATCATGGAAAGTGTTGGTTGAGTATTATGGAAAATGTAGTTCCAAAGCCTCTGGAGTGCCAAGGTTGAGCATGTAACTGTCTATATATAACAGTTACACTTACAGAGCACTAGGAATTTTAAAGAGGGAATTGCAATTAATTCCCAAGACATTGTGAGGCTTAAAGCCTAGAAATCACTTTTGTTATTGGTGTACATGATCAAAGGGAATTATTCTTATCGTTTAATAGCTTTTCTTCAACTCTGTTACAGAAGAGTCAATGCTTATTAACATTTTCTTAACGCTTGAACTCATTGCCAGAAAGCTGAGGGAGAGAGAATTCCCATGTAACTAAATAGTTATGTGAGATTCTTATAAACAACCTATTCTATTGGCTCAAAGGGCAGTGAATCGAAAACTAAATTAATTCAGATTGTTTTGAAAGAGTCAATCAAAGCTTAGAGGTTTATTAGATCATAAATTACTAGGAGCAGGAACTGATTTCCAGCAATGTAACATATTTACCTTGTTTCGTTTGGGGTTTTTTTTGGACATTTTTAATTTGTGATGATGAGGATGTAATCAGAGAGCGCACGTACAAGACTCTTGCTGTCATGGAGAGAAATCACACAAAATCTGGGATGTTTTTTTTTTTTAGCATTATATTGTAATGTCAGTGTCTCCCCTGCACATCTATTATCTGTATAGTGAGATAAATATCTCTCAAGCTAACATTTGCCTTTATAACATTCTTTGAGGGACTTCACAGTGCTGCTGAGACTTATTATATAATCTCACCAGAGAGGAGAGCTTTAGATCACTGGACCCTTTATCTTTATTAGACAGGCCGTAACGTTACTTTCGGACCAAACCTCTGTATAAAAAAAAAAAAGAATATTGTGACTTCTTAATAAGAAGAGTTTTTTTATTCTTAAAAAGGTTTTAAAAATTTTCTAAGCTAAAAGACACATCTTGCCTCATCCATATCTGCCCGTTTCAGGACTCACAGCCCACATTGTTTCCTAAGTTGTGTAGATCTAATGCAGAAATAAATGTTAGCGCATGTAACGTTCATTAGACTTTAGGTAACTGTGGCCTCTAATCAATCAGAAGAGCATCACATGGGGTTTTGTGAGTTTTTCTAACTAATAATCATTTCAAACCTGTGCATTCCCGACACAAAAATAACCTGTGTGATGCGCATGGGGATAATGCTACGCCAGTGTAACAATTAATAACTCGCTGCCGGCAGCTTTTCAAAGGGTTTTTGAACATTTTTCATACCTCAGGACCTGAAAAAAAAAATTCTCTTTATGAGCGGCATTTCTTGGCTGTTTGCAAGAATTTTATTCAGTGCTGAAGTTCTTGTGCACACTCAGTTTAAATGTTAATAAATCAGATTGTTTTTTAATGGCAGTAAAGTAAAAAGTCAAATCGCACTAAGGGTTGCATTTATCAAGCTGCGTATGTCACATAAGCGAACCTGCAGCAGATAGTTAAAAAGCAGCGGTCATCAGAATCTGCACGCCAGCTCTTACCTGGCGGATTGAAATGACCCCCCACAAGTCCGCTTGGGGTGATTTACAGCCCTTACTCGCATGCCAATAGGCTAGCATGAGAAGGAGGAAGACGCTTGTGCAAAGTTAAATACGGGCAGCATATTGCTCTGATAAATGGGGCCCTAATCCTATAAAACCTTTAGATATATTAAATACTTTTTTCTGAATGTATGACTTTATTTCACTGTCTGGAGATGTAAACAAATTACCCATAAAATAAATCAAAATGAAATTATTATATTTTACTGAACGTTTTGCTTCCAGGGGAAGTCTGAAAAAATCCATAGAAAACTTACCTGAAGATATTTCTTTATCTTCTACTTTTTGTTTTCCTGTGTTTATTAACCAGATGTTGCTTGAATACTTGAGTTCAGATTCAAACATTTATTTCTAATCCAAAGGGTGGCTCTTCCAATTGATTAGAATTGCTTTGAAATCACTTAAAGGGACACTGAACCCAAAATGTTTCTTTTGTGATTTAGATAGAGCATGCCATTTTAAGCAACTTTCTAATTTACTCCTATAAGCAATTTTTCTTCATTCTCTTGCTATCTTTATTTGAAAAAGAAGGCATCTAAGCTTTTTTGGGGTTCAGAACTCTGGATAGCACTTTTTTATTGGTGGATGAATGTATCCACCAATCAGCAAGGACAACCCAGGTTGTTCACCAATAATGGGCCGTCATCTAAACTTACATTCTTGCATTTTAAATAAAGATACCAAGAGAATGAAGAAAATTTGACAATAGGAGTAAATTAGAAAGTTGCTTAAAATTTCATGCTCTATCTGAATCATGAAAGAAAAAATGTGGGTTCAGTGTCCCTTTAAAACACACACTGGCTGCTATATAATGGTTTCTTTTGTGTACAAATGACGATGATTTGTTATGGGAGCCATAGCTAGGAAGGGAAAGGACAAATGACACAATGTAAAAACTTATAGGGGCCGATTTATCAAGGGCCGAATAGCCCCTGATGCCACTGTTTCCGTGCGAGCCTTCAGGCTCGCCGGAAACAGCAGTTATCAACCGCTGCTCCTTAACTGGTCTGCTGCCTCTGAGTTGGCGGACATCAATCCGCCTGATCCTATACGATCAGGTTGATTGACACCCCCTGCTAGCAGCGTATCATGTCCGCCAGACATTGGCAAATCAACCCCATAGGGGCATATTTATCAAGGTCTGGCGGACCTGATCCGACACTGCGGATCAGATCCGCCAGACCTCGCTGAATACGGTGAGCAATACGCTCGCCGTATTCAGCATTGCACCAGCAGCTTACAAGAGCTGCTGGTGCAACGCCGCCCCCTGCAGACTCGCGGCCAATGGGCCGCCAGCAGGGGGGTGTCAATCAACCCGATCGTACTCGATCGGGTTGTATTGTGGCGATGTCTGTCCGCCTGCTCAGAGCAGGCGGACAGGTTATGGAGCAGCGGTCTTTGTGACCGCTGCTTCATAACTGCTGTTTCTGGCGAGTCTGAAGACTCGCCAGAAACACGGGGCATCAAGCTCCATACGGAGCTTGTCAAATAGAGCCCATAGTGTTTAATTGTAGCATTACAGGGAGTGCAGAATTATTAGGCAAATTAGTATTTTGACCACATCATCCTCTTTATGCATGTTGTCTTACTCCAAGCTGTATAGGCTCGAAAGCCTACTACCAATTAAGCATATTAGGTGATGTGCATCTCTGTAATGAGAAGGGGTGTGGTCTAATGACATCAACACCCTATATCAGGTGTGCATAATTATTAGGCAACTTCCTTTCCTTTGGCAAAATGGGTCAAAAGAAGGACTTGACAGGCTCAGAAAAGTCAAAAATAGTGAGATATCTTGCAGAGGGATGCAGCACTCTTAAAATTGCAAAGCTTCTGAAGCGTGATCATCGAACAATCAAGCGTTTCATTCAAAATAGTCAACAGGGTCGCAAGAAGCGTGTGGAAAAACAAAGGCGCAAAATAACTGCCCATGAACTGAGAAAAGTCAAGCGTGCAGCTGCCAAGATGCCACTTGCCACCAGTTTGGCCATATTTCAGAGCTGCAACATCCACTGGAGTGCCCAAAAGCACAAGGTGTGCAATACTCAGAGACATGGCCAAGGTAAGAAAGGCTGAAAGACGACCACCACTGAACAAGACACACAAGCTGAAACGTCAAGACTGGGCCAAGAAATATCTCAAGACTGATTTTTCTAAGGTTTTATGGACTGATGAAATGAGAGTGAGTCTTGATGGGCCAGATGGATGGGCCCGTGGCTGGATTGGTAAAGGGCAGAGAGCTCCAGTCCGACTCAGATGCCAGCAAGGTGGAGGTGGAGTACTGGTTTGGGCTGGTATCATCAAAGATGAGCTTGTGGGGCCTTTTCGGGTTGAGGATGGAGTCAAGCTCAACTCCCAGTCCTACTGCCAGTTTCTGGAAGACACCTTCTTCAAGCAGTGGTACAGGAAGAAGTCTGCATCCTTCAAGAAAAAACATGATTTTCATGCAGGACAATGCTCCATCACACGCGTCCAAGTACTCCACAGCGTGGCTGGCATGAAAGGGTATAAAAGAAGAAAATCTAATGACATGGCCTCCTTGCTCACCTGATCTGAACCCCATTGAGAACCCTGTGGTCCATCATCAAATGTGAGATTTACAAGGAGGGAAAACAGTACACCTCTCTGAACAGTGTCTGTGAGGCTGTGGTTGCTGCTGCACGCAATGTTGATGGTGAACAGATCAAAACACTGACAGAATCCATGGATGGCAGGCTTTTGAGTGTGCTTGCAAAGAAAGGTGGCTATATTGGTCACTGATTTGTTTTTGTTTTGTTTTTGAATGTCAGAAATGTATATTTGTGAATGTTGAGATGTTATATTGGTTTCACTGGTAAAAATAAATAATTGAAATGGGTATATATTTGTTTTTTGTTAAGTTGCCTAATAATTATGCACAGTAATAGTCACCTGCACACACAGATATCCCCCCTAAAATAGCTATAACTAAAAACAAACTAAAAACTACTTCCAAAACTATTCAGCTTTGATATTAATGAGTTTTTTGGGTTCATTGAGAACATGGTTGTTGTTCAATAATAAAATTAATCCTCAAAAATACAACTTGCCTAATAATTCTGCACTCCCTGTAGAACTTCCCCTTAACCCTTTAAGGACACTTTCAGTTTGCTCAATTGTTTTATGACGGAAATATTCCGTCATATGTCCTTAAGAGGTTAAAGGGACACGAGCCCCAATTGTTTTTCTTTCATGATTCAGATAGAGCAGTAATTTTAAGCAAGTTTCTTATTTACTCCTATTATCAATTTGTCTTTGTTCTCTTGCTATCTTTATTTGAAAAGCAGGAATGTAAGCTTAATAGCCGGCCCATTTTTGGTTTAGAACCCTGGGTAGCACTTGCTGATTGGTAGCTAAATGTCAAATAAAGATAGCAAGAGAACGAAGAAAAAATGCTAATAGGAGTAAATTAGAAACTTGCTTAAACTTGCTGCTCTTTCTGAATTATGAAAGAAAAAATGTGGGTTTTGTGTCCCTTTAACAGAATTTTGGTTTGTAGCTTAATATTATACAACACTAACAGGGGTAGCTTCCATTGAGTCATTTAAAATGGAGCCGTAAGCTATTGAAGTTGCCGACAGCTAAAAGTAATTTACGGCTCCATTTTAGTACCAGGTTTCCATTGAAATATTTTGCTAAATCCGTGCAGTCGCTCTTTTCGTGTAAGTTAACGTTGTGTTAGCGCTTCCATCCAACGTTGGTTTTCTTGAAAATCAATTAGTTGCTATGGTAACCCAACCTTACACTATACAATTTACGTTTTAACGTCTGCGCTCCTTACCTGTTATAACCTCTAAAGACAAACAAAAACAAAGATACACTTTTTTCTAATACATCATTTTTAACTATAAGCAAATACTATTTTTATTATAATTATATTTTCCACTTTAGTAATATATGTAATATGTATTGCTGCCCTAGGCATAGGTCTAGTTTGAAATCTGTAGATATGTGTTTGTATTTTTATATTTAAATAAATACTGATTCTTCCATAAGAACATAAGTGCAACTATTCCTATACACGGACATCAATAAATATTACATATTACAATTTATTTCTACATTGAAACATTTGCATTGTTTGTAAATTTTAACATTTCAGTGGGAAATAGGTCACAAAAGGCTAAACTTTCCTCTTTTACACCTAGTTGAGCTGGGTGTAATTTTCTCAATGTATCGACAGCCTCCAACAGTGCATTAACTGTTTGTGTTTTCATTGGAAACCTGGTATAAGTTATCGATAACGGCTTCTGGAACGTGAAAGTATCAGAAGCGATAAATGAAATTGCTTCCGACATCATATTTATCGGTTTGCGTATCCGTAAATCTAATTACGGCTCAATGGAAACAAGCCCTTAGTTTGTGGCTCTGCACAAAGCATTTATCACATTTAAGCATTTGCATTTTTCGTTTTACGACTGTTCTGCTTATGTTTAAGAGCATGGTGGTCTCCTTGTGTTCCTCTGTATCTAAACTATCATCAAGATAAGGTTATTTTCAGGCTCCTTTGGAAGTTAATCTCCTCTTGAAATATTAATCCTAGAACTGCAGATCATTCTGTCAAACAGTGATAAAGTGGCCTGTTCTATAGGACAGATTCCGGACCCTCAGAACTGGAGAATTGTTATGCACTCTGATAGCAGAAAGGGTCAGAGAGATTCCAACACCTCAGGCATCACCTAACCCCTATAGCATTCTTCATGGGCACGGTCCCACCAGCGAAACGCTCCTCACTTCCCTGTCCCAGAGATATCAGTTGACTTTGGGTCTGATCCAATGACTAAAAAAGAGCTGCTGTGAAAATCATTTTCCATAGAACCTAATTTGTAGAGACTTCCATAGGATCTAGACCTAGAGTCACAGTTACAGAATTAATAACTATACAATTAAAAAATGTTGACTTTGATAAACATTTGCTTTATTTTAATCTCAAATTCCGTTAGTTGTTACTAGTCAGCAGTCAGTACAAGTAAGTGTGCACTGAGCGTCCGTTGTTAAAGTCTGACAAGTGAATAGATAAAAAAAGGAAGATGTTTAATACAAACAGAACAATATGTAAAACCGATAGCGCTGGGGAATCTGTCGGAGCTCTACAAATAAATATTAATAATATAAACAATAACAAATGAAGCAGCTAGGTTAGAGTGAGATTTGGTAGCTACAAAAAAAGAAAGTCACTTTCTAAAAATTATTGCCAGTTACCCCGAAAAATACCCCTACACACGCCGCGGATTTAAATTGTTTATGGGATTAGTTTATAGGGGAGGTAAATATGGTGTGTGTACATTTACTGACCGTAATAGGCGGGATCAGACTGATATACTACAGGAAAGTTCTACTCTGTGAAAAGCATTACTGGGCTAACAAAAAGCTGCACCCAGGTGGTAAATCGCTATAGAACAGGCTAACAATGGTATTGGTCTGGTTGTTCATTCCTGAGACTGCGCTTCTCTCTATGGCCTAGATTATAAGTGAAGCTCTACTAGCTTTAGCGAGTGCAATATTTGCGCCCTCACTCAATAATACCAGCGCCCCTTGGATGATGACTTCGGCCGCTGCGGATGTCCTCTTCTGTTCCATCGGTGGTCGGCTGGCTGAAGACGGCTAAAGGTAGGATGATCTTCAGTGGGGTAGTGTTAGGTTTATTTAAGGGGGGTTTGGGTTAGAGTAGGGGTATGTGGGTGGTGGGTTGTAATGTTGGGGGGGTTGTATTTTTATTTTACAGGCAAAAGAGCTGAATTCTTTGGGGCATAGGCCCTTTTAAGGGCTGGTAAGGTAATAGAGCTATTAACTTTTTAATGTAGAATAGGGTAGGGCATTTTTTATTTTGGGGGGCTTTGTTATTTTATTAGGGGGCTTAGATTAGGTGTAAGTAGCTTAAAATTGTTGTAATATTTTTGAAATGTTTGTAACTTATTTTTTTTTTATTTTTTGTAACATAGGCCTAGATTTGGAGTTTGGCGGGTAGCTGTGAAAACCAGCGTTAGAGGCTCCTAACGCTGGTTTTAGGCTACCTCCGGTATTTGGAGTCAGTCAAAAAAGGGTCTAACGCTCACTTTTCAGCCGCGACTTTTCCATACCACAGATCCCCTTACGTCAATTGCGTATCCTATCTTTTCAATGGGATTTTTCTAACTCCGGTATTTAGAGTCGTGTCTGAAGTGAGCGTTAGAATTCTAACGACAAAACTCCAGCCGCAGAAAAAAGTCAGTAGTAAAGAGCTTTCTGGGCTAACGCCAGTTCATAAAGCTCTTAACTACTGTACTCTAACGTACACTAACACCCATAAAACTACCTATGTACCCCTAAACCGAGGTCCCCCCCACATCGCCGCAACTCGATTACATTTTTTTAACCCCTAATCTGCCGACCGCCACCTACGTTATCTTTACGTACCCCTAATCTGCTGCCCCTAACACCGCAGACCCCTATATTATATTTATTATCCCCTAATCTGCCCCCCACAACGTCGCCGCCAGCTACCTACACTTATTAACCCCTAATCTGCCGTCCGCACGCCGCCGCCAGCTACATTATAGCTATGTACCCCTAATCTGCTGCCCTAACATCGCCAACCCCTATATTATAATTATTAACCCCTAACCTGCCCCCCACAACGTCGCCGCCACCTACCTACAATAATTAACCCCTAATCTGCTGACCGCAAAGAGCCGCCACCTACATTATAGCTATGTACCCCTAATCTGCTGCCCCTAACACCGCCGACCCCTATATTATATTTATTAACCCCTAACCTGCCCTCCCTAACATCGCTGACACCTAACTTCAATTATTAACCCCTAATCTGCCGACCGAATCTCGCCGCTATTCTAATAAATGTATTAACCCCTAAAGCTAAGTCTAACCCTAACACTAACACCCCCCTAAATTAAATATAATTTTAATCTAACGAAATTAATTAACTCTTATTAAATAAATTATTCCTATTTAAAGCTAAATACTTACCTGTAAAATAAATCCTAATATAGCTACAACATAAATTATAATTATATTATAGCTATTTTAGGATTAATATTTATTTTACAGGTAACTTTGCATTTATTTTAACCAGGTACAATAGCTATTAAATAGTTAAGAAACTATTTAATAGCTAAAATAGTTAAAATAATTACAAATTTACCTGTAAAATAATTCCTAACCTAAGTTACAATTAAACCTAACACTACACTATCAATAAATTAATTAAAATACCTACAATTACCTACAATTAAACCTAACACTACACTATCAATAAATCAAATTAAATACAATACCTACAAATAACTACAATGAAATAAACTAACAATCAGCCAATCGGATTGAACTTGATTCTGATTGGCTGATTCCATCAGCCAATCAGAATATTCCTACCTTAATTCCGATTGGCTGATAGAATCCTATCAGCCAATTGGAATTCGAGGGACGCCATCTTGGATGACATCATTTAAAGGAAACGTCATTCGTCGTTCAGTCGTCGGCCAGGATGGATGTTCCGCGTCGGAGGTCTTCAGGATGCTGCCGCTCTGCTCCGGATGGATGACGATAGAAGATCCCGCTTGGATGAAGACTTCAATCGGATGGAAGACCTCTTCTGCCCCGCTTGGATTAAGACTTCTACCGGATGGAGGACCTCTTCTTGCTCCGCTTGGATGAAGAATTTGGCTCGGCTGGGTGAAGACGACTCAAGGTAGGGAGATCTTCAGGGGCTTAGTGTTAGGTTTATTTAAGGGGGGTTTGGGTTAGATTAGGGGTATGTGGGTGGTGGGTTGTAATGTTGGGGGGGGTATTGTATGGGTTTTTTTTTACAGGCAAAAGAGCTGAACTTCTTGGGGCATGCCCCGCAAAGGGCCTGTTCAGGGCTGCTAAGGTAAAAGAGCTTTGAACTTTAGTAATTTAGAATAGGGTAGGGCATTTTTTTATTTTGGGGGGCTTTGTTATTTTATTAGGGGGCTTAGAGTAGGTGTAATTAGTTTAAAATTGTTGTAATATTTTTCTTATGTTTGTAAATATTTTTTTATTTTTTGTAACTTAGTTCTTTTTTATTTTTTTGTACTTTAGTTAGTTTATTTCATTGTAGTTATTGGTAGGTATTGTATTTAATTTATTTATTGATAGTGTAGTGTTAGGTTTAATTGTAGGTAATTGTAGGTATTTTATTCTAATTAATTTATTGATAGTGTAGTTTTAGGTTTAATTGTAACTTAGGTTAGGATTTATTTTACAGGTAAATTTGTAATTATTTTAACTATTTTATCTATTAAATAGTTCTTAACTATTTAATAGCTATTGTACCTGGTTAAAATAAATACAAAGTTACCTGTAAAATAAATATTAATCCTAAAATAGCTATAATATAATTATAATTTATGTTGTAGCTATATTAGGATTTATTTTACAGGTAAGTATTTAGCTTTAAATAGGAATAATTTTATTTAATAAGAGTTAATTAATTTAGTTAGATTAAAATTATATTTAATTTAGGGGGGTGTTAGTGTTAGGGTTAGACTTAGCTTTAGGGGTTAATACATTTATTAGAATAGCGGTGAGCTCCAGTCGGCAGATTAGGGGTTAATAATTGAAGTTAGGTGTCGGCGATGTTAGGGAGGGCAGATTAGGTGTTAATACTATTTATGATAGGGTTAGTGAGGCGGATTAGGGGTTAATAACTTTATAATAATAGCGGTGCGGTCCGGTCGGCAGATTAGGGGTTAATAAGAGTAGGCAGGTGGAGGCGACGGTTGTGGGGGGCAGATTAGGGGTTAATAAATATAATATAGGGGTCGGCGATGTTAGGGCAGCAGATTACGGGTACATAGGGATAATGTAAGTAGCGGCGGTTTACGGAGCGGCAGATTAGGGGTTAATAATAATATGCAGGGATCAGCGATATCGGGGGCGGCAGATTAGGGGTTAATAAATGTAACGTTAGGGGTGTTTAGACTCGGGGTACATGTTAGAGTGTTAGGTGCAGACGTAGGAAGTGGTTTCCCCATAGGAAACAATGGTGCTGCGTTAGGAGCTGAATGCGGCTTTTTTGCAGGTGTTAGGTTTTTTTTTCAGCTCAACAGCCCCATTGTTTCCTATGGGGGAATCGTGCACAAGCACGTTTTTGAGGCTGGCAGCGTCCGTAAGCAACTATGGTATCGAGAGTTGCATTTGCGTTAAATATGCTCTACGCTCTTTTTTGGAGCCCTAACGCTGACATTATATGGACTCTCAATACCAGAGTTATTTTAAAGGAGCGGCCAGAAAAAGCCAGCGTTAGCTACGCAGTTCGTTACCGACAAACTCTAAATCTAGCGGATTTTTATTTTTTTGTACTTTAGTTAGTTTATTTAATTGTATTTAATTGTAGGTATTTGTAGGTAATTTATTTAATTAATTTAATGATAGTGTAGTGTTAGGTTTAATTGTAATTTAGGTTAGGATTTATTTTACAGGTAATTTTGTATTTCTTTTAGCTAGGTAGTTATTAAATAGTTAATAACTATTTAATAACTATTCTAACTAGCTAAAATAAATACAAAGTTACCTGTAAAATAAATATAAATCCTAAAATAGCTACAATGTAATTATTAATTACATTGTAGCTAACTTAGGGTTTATTTTACAGGTAAGTATTTAGTTTTAATTAGGAATAATTTATTTTAACGATTGTGTAGTGATAGGTGTAATTGTAAGTTAGGTTAGTTTTTATTTTACAGGTAAATTTCTCTTTATTTTAACTAGGTAGCTATTAAATAGTTAATAACTATTTAATAGCTATTGTACCTAGTTAAAATAAATTGAATTTGCCTGTAAATAAAAATAAATCCTAAGATAGCTACAATATAATTATTATTTATATTGTAGCTATATTAGGGTTTATTTTACAGGTAAGTATTTAGTTTTAAATAGGAATAATTTAGTTAATAAGAGTTATAATATTTAGATGTATTTAATTAATTTTATTATAGTGGCGGCGGTGTAGGGGGGGCAGTATAGTGGTTTAATAAATGTATTATAGGTGGCGGCGGTGGTTTGTAGGGGGCAGGATAGGGGTTAATAGGTATTATGTAGGTGGCGACGGGGTCTTGGGAGGTGGCGGGTTTAGGGGTTTAACATATTTATTATAGTTGCGGCGGGCGTCCGGGGCTGCGGCGGTTTAGGGGGGAATAACTTTATTTAGTTGCGGCAGCTGTAGGGGGCGGCAGATTAGGGGTTAATATGTATAATGTAGGTTGCAGCGGGGTCCAGGAGCGGCGGTTTAGGGGGTAATAAATGTATTTAGTTGCTGCGGTGTAGGGGGGGGACAGATTAGGGGTGTTTAGACTCGGGGTACATGTTAGGGTTTTTAGGTGCAGACATCTCCCATAGGAATCAATGGGATGTTGGGCAGCAGCGAACACGAGCTTTCGCTATGGTCCAGACTCCATTGATTCCTATGGGATCGCTGCCTCCAGGGCGGCGGATTGAAAACAGGTACGCTGGGCATTAAAAGGGCCCCGAGCGTACCTGCTAGTTTTTTGATAACTAGCAAAAGTAGTCAGATTGTGCCGAACTTGTGTTTGGAACATCTGGAGTGCACGTAAAGAATCGATCTGTGTCTGGAATGAGTCCGGCGAATCGAAGCTCTACGTCACTAAATTCTACTTTTGCCGGGCAGCAGGGCTTGATAACTAAGGCGAATCAGCCTCGCCACAATACGCTGCGGAATTCCAGCGTATTTGAGGTTGACGGCTTGATAAACTAGGGGCCATTATGCGCATTTTACAAGCGGTTAGTAAAGGGTTGCTCTGAGCCAACCTAAAATACCACTGTAATATTTAGCACCTTTTTGAGACTGAAAGAAAACATTTTCCCTCGCCCCAGTTTGCATAACAAAACACATGGGCAAGATTAAAGTGGAGAGCTAAATATTGCTTTCAGGAAAGGGATATTTGCGCTCACTGAGTAATACAGCGCACACTAATGTGCGTTGGTATTACAAGTTGTCAGCAATGCAAACGCCAAGCTCGCTGTCGCATTCGCCATGGGAAGCAATTGTACCTCACAAGAGTGCGCTTCCATAGGACTCCTATGGGAGCCCTTGTTCTGAATGCGTCAGACACAGCACAGAACCTAAGCACAGTGAAGGGAGGTAAGAAGTCCAGCGATGGCAGCAAATATAAAAATATATGTATAAGATTATATACATGTAATTTATGTGTTAATATGTGTATATAGACATATAAAGATATACATATGTATGTATATAGTCACTATACATATATATTTACTGGGAGCACGCAGTTCCAATAGACTGCAATGTAAAGCATTTTTCTGTGACATTTTTTTTTTCTAACACCCCACTCCCACCAACTTTAGCCCCCAAAACTGCTGGTGCAGTTATTTGCTTAATACATAAAGATTTTTAATCAAATACACTGCACTGTATTTTTGGGGGGCATTAGAGGTACATTTATAAAATTACCAGAGATCTGATCTTTGGTTAATTCTATAGGTGCTAATTGCTACCGCGTGCTCCAGATAAGGAGTAAAACGAGAGCGTCTCACTAGACCAGAGAGCTTCAGAGCGCTGCTGGGCCCTTAGTTTTCGATGTAAAGAGCTCATTTCCAGAGGGGCTAGAATTTGACCCTTCTTATCCCCTTCCAGATGCCCATGGGTTTGTTCCCATTTTGCTCCAAATGTTTTATCAAACTCTGAAATGTTACATATCAGCTATAGGCCTCTTGCTTATATGGGCGCGATCACATATGTGGCGACGGGTGCAAAACCCAGTGTCACCAATTTTTTGTTGAATCGATGCGCATCAATATAAGGTGCAGCGGTACAAGTCTACGTGAGTATATTTTACCCGTCCCCCCCGTAGTTTTTACTCCATAAACTAACATAGAACCAGCGTCGCCAGTCGGGTATCACATAGCCAGCGCAAGGACTCACACGCAATGAATGGAGAAATTTTATTCCCATTTTCAAGGTGTCACACACTAGGCAGGTGGCAAGCAGCCTTGCGCTGAGTATAAAAGCAGTGTAACCTCCTGGAAGCCTTAACAAACACCTCACGCATGCACAATATCAAGCCCTAAGCCCCCCACATTGCAACAACTAAACTATAAAAGAATTAACCCCTTAATCGTTAACCCAACCACATCGAAAAACTATCTAATAAACATATTAACCCCTAAACCACATCCCCCCACAACGAAACAACCTAATAAAACTATTAACCCCTAAACTGCCACCCCCTAACAATGCAAAGTATCTAATTACACTATCTAACCCGTTAAATGCAACCCCCCACAATGCAAAGTATCTAATTACACTATAAACCCCCACATCGAAAACTACCCAATAATCATATTTACACCTAAACCGCCATACCCCACAATGCAAATTACCTAATAAAACTATAAACCCCTAAACTGCCAAACCCCCACAATTACAAAGTATCTAATTACACTATTATCCCCTAATGCACAAACCCCCCACATTGCAAAGTATTAACCTAATAACTAAGCCCCCCTAACCTAACACCCCCTAAGTTTTACCCCCAATTAAAATACACTTACATAAACTAAAAAATACTAACTAAATTAAAAATTAATACAAAATTACAAAAAATAAAAAACATAAATTACTAAAAAAAAAACTCACATTACCCCCCCAAAATAAAAACTAAGATTACATTAAAAAAAAACCTAACCCTTACATTACAAAAAGAGCTAAGATTAAAAAAAATTCTCCTTCCTTGGTCCTCTATATTAATCTACCCTGATCAATCGTTACGAGTGTTACATTTGCACTCCTTTCCAGTATCTTACTGATTTTGCCTAGAATTAATCCTCAGTACAAGCACGTCCCCTTTTGTATGATATTACTATTTAGTAATCACTAATCAGGAACGTTTGTTTAAAATTCCGTAGTGCCCATTGGTATAACCTATTAAAAAATTAAAAAAATAACATTACAGAAAATAAAATTATCCAAAATAAAAAGTTATTCCCATTAAAAACAAAAAAGCCTCCCAAAATAAAAACCCTAATCTAACAATAAACTACAATAGCCCTTAAAAGGGCCTTTTGTAGGGCATAGCGCTAAAGTTAACAGCTCTTTTGCACTGAAAAAAAACAAAGTAACCCCTAACATTACAAGTACCCCCACACCCAACCCCCCCCAAAATAAAAAACCTAACTAAAAAAAACACTAATGTACCCATTGCCCCTAAAGGGCATTTGTATGGGCATCTGCCAATAAGATGAGAGCTTACATCCTATTGGTTGATTTGAAATTTTAGCCAATAGGAATGCAAAGGGATACCCCAATATAAAAGGGATACCTTACATTCAATCTTCAATGTGCGGCAGACGATCATATGAAGAGGACCTCCATGTTGCCGAATGACCGCCGGCCGGCCGCCTCCGGATCTGCACCCTTCCCCATGACGCTCAGATCTGCGCCTCTGACGACAGCTCCCGCGCCTCTGCCAAGAAGATAGAAGAGGATCCGGAATGGATGAAGACCTTTTGCCGCCTGGATGAGGACCTTTAGCCGCGGGAAGAAGATGGATCGCCAGACTTCAGCAATGGTGAGTACCTATTTTGGCGTTAGTGTTAGGTTCTGGGGGGGGGGGGGTTTGGGTTTTTTTTTTAGATTAGGGCTTTTTTTATTTTTATGGGCTGTAAAAGAGTTGAATGCCCTTTTAAGGGCAATGCCCACACAAATGCTCTTTTAGGGGAAAACGGGTAGATAAGGTTTTTTATTTTGGGGGTTTGGAAAGGTAGGGGTTTTAACTGTTAGGGATACTTTTGTTTTGTTTTTTACAGGCAAAAGAGCTGTTAACTTTAGAGCAATGCCCTACAAAAGGCCCTTTTAAAGGGCTATTGGTAGTTTATTGTTCTATTAGGTTTTTTTTTATTTTGGGGTGGCTTTTTTGTTTTAACATGGGGGTATTAGAATAGGAATAACTTTTTTATTTTGGATAATTTGCAGCTAGATTACAAGTTTTGAGCTCTATAGGGAAATTAATGACCGCCACAAAAGCGGCAGTATTTAACCTCCCTATAGCGCTGCTATTACAGGTTTTGCAAAACCCGGCTTGAGCGGGTTATAAAGTTGCATTGAGCCCCATAGACATCAATGGGGAGAGTTGGCTAAAAAAAAAGCCTAACACCTGCGATCGCGGAAACAAAAGCTCCGTAGCGCAGCCCCATTGATGTCTATGGGGAAAGAAAAAGTTACGTTTAAACCTAACACCCTAACAAAAAAAACACGTCTAAACATCACTAATCTGCTGCCCTTAACATCGCCGCCGCATACATTACAGTTATTAACACCTAATCTGCCGCCCCCGATATCGCCGCCACCTACATTACAGTTATTAACCCCCTAATCTGCCGCTCCCGATATCGCCGTCACCTACATTACAGTTATTAACCCCTAATCTGCCGCCCCGAATCGCGCTCACAGTTAAACTATACTAAAGTTATTAACCCCTAAACCACTGGCCTCCCACATCACTAACACTAAATAAATATATTAACCCCTAAACTTAACCCTAACGTAACCCTAACCCTAACATAACCCTAAGTCTAACCCTAACCCCCCAACTTAAATATCATTTAAATAAAACTACATTAAACTTACAATTATTACTTAAATAATTTCTATTTAAAACTAAATACTTACCTGTAAAAAAAACCTATGCTAGCTACAAAATATAAAATAGTTATATTGTATCTATCTTAGGTTTTATTTTTATTTCACAGGTAAGTTTGTATTTATTTTAATTAGGTAGACTAGTTAGTAAATATTAACTATTTACTAGCTACCTAGTTAAAATAAATACAAATTTACCTGTAAAATAAAAGCTAACACTAAAACTCAACATTACAATAAAATAAATTAAATTAATAAAATACAATTACCTAAATAACAAAAAAATAAACACTAAATTACACAAAATAAAAAACAAAATGATCAAAAATAAAAATGAATTACTCCTAATCTATAGCCCTATCAAAATAAAAAAGCCCACCCAAAATAAAAATAAAAACCCTAGCCTACACTAAACTGCCAATGACCCTTAAAATGGCCTTTTGTGGGGCATTGCCCCAAAGAAATCAGCTCTTTTACCTGTAAAAAAAATACAATTACCCCCAACAGTAAAACCTACCACCCAACCAACCAAACCCCCCAAATAAAAACCTATCTAAATAAACCTAAGCTAACCATTGCCCTGAAAAGGGCATTTGGATGGGCATTGCCCTTAAAAGGGTATTTCTTCTACATTGCCCAAACCCTAAGCTAAAAATAAAACCCACCAATAAACCCTTAAATAACCTAACACTAACCCTGACGATCCATCCTCATCCAAGCGGCAGAAGTCTTCACTTTAGTTATGAGTTTTATGCTACAGCTTTGTAACGTAAAACTCATAACTAATGACTTTATATGGCGGGACGAATCTTGTCAGTATAGGGTGTACCGCTCACTTTTTGGCCTCACACAAAACTTGTAATACCGGCGTTATGAAAGTCCCATTGAAAAATGACTTTTTTAAAAGTGCGGTACTGACGTTGCGTGATGGCCAAAAAGGTGTGTGGTACACCTATTCTGACAAGATTTGTAATATATATATATATATTAGGGAAAAAGCATTGTTATGAAGCATAACGCTGCTTTTTCACTCATAAAGCCAAACTCGTAATCTATCTGATAGTTTGTTATTTTTTGCAATCTTACGGCTAGATTACGAGTTTTGCGTCATGAGGGGTGCGGTGCTATCTTGCACGTTATTGTCACCGCTCACTTACCTTCAGCGTTGGTATTACAGGTTTTGCTAAACCCGGCGTTAAAAGACAAGAAGTGAGCGTAGAGCAAAATTGTGCTCCATACTGCACTCCAATACCAGCGCTGCTTAAGTCAGGGGTGAGCTGGTTGTACGTGCTTGTGCACGATCTCCCCATAGACATCAATGGGGAGCTCCGGCTGAAAAAAAGCCTAACACCTGCAAAAAAGCAGTGTAAAGCTCCGTAACTCAGCCCCATTGATTCTTATGGGGAAACTACATTTATGTTTACACCTAACACCCTAACATGAACCCCGAGTCTAACCACCCCTAATCTTACACTTATTAACCCTAATCTGCCGCTCCGGACATCGCCGACACCTACATTATACTTATTAACCCCTAATCTGCTGCCCCCAACATCGCCGACACCTACATTATATTTATTAACCCCTAATCTCACTCCCCCAATGTCGCCACAACCTACCTACATTTATTAACCCCTAATCTGCCGCCCTCAACGTTGCCGCCACTATAATAAACATATTATCTCCGAAACCACCGCACCATCGCAAACATTAGTTAAATATTATTAACCCCTAATCTGCCGCCCCTAACATCACTGCCACCTACCTACAATTATTAACCTCTAATCTGCCACCCCTAATGTCACCGCCACTATATTATATGTATTAACCCCTAAACCTAAGTCTAACCCTAACCCTAACACCCCCTAACTTAAATATAATTAAAATAAATCTAATTAAAACCTACAATTAATAACTAAATAATTCCTATTTAAAACTAAATACTTACCTGTAAAATAAACCCTAAGCTAGTTACAATATAACTAATAGTTACATTGTTTCTAGCGAAGGGTTTATTTTTATTTTACAGGCAAGTTTGTATTTATTTTAACTAGGTAGAATAGATACTAAGTAGTTATTAACTATTTACTAACTACCTAGCTAAAATAAATACAAATTTATCTGTAAAATAAAACCTAACCTAAGTTACACTAACACCTAACACTACACTACAATTAAATAAATTACCTAAATTCAATACAATTAAATAAATTAAATACAATTACCTAAATTACAAAAAAAACACTACATTACACAAAATAAAAAACAAATTACAAGATATTTAAACTAATTACATCAAATCTAATAGCCCTATCAATATAAAAAAAAGCTCCCCCAAAATAAGAAAAACCTTAGCCTAAACTAAACTACCAATAGCCCTTAAAAGGGCCTTTTGCGGGGCATTACCCCAAAGAAATCAGCTCTTTTACCTGAAAATAAAATGCAAACAACCCCCCCAACAGTAAAACCTACTACGCACACAACCAACCCCCCAAATAAAACCCTAACTAAAAAAACCTAAGCTCCCCATTGCCCTGAAAAGGGCATTTGGATGGGCATTGCAGTTAAAAGGGCATTTAGCTCTATTGCAGCCCAAAGCCCTAACCTAAAAACAAAACCCACCCAATAAACCCTTAAAAAACCTAACACTAACCCCCTGAAGATCCACTTACAGTTTTGAAGATCCGACATCCATCCTCAACAAAGCCGGGAGAAGTTTTCATCCAAGCCGGGAGAAGTGGTCCTCTAGATGGGCAGAAGTCTTCATCCAGATGGCATCTTCTATCTTCATCCATCCTGCGAGGAGCGGGTCCATCTTCAAGACAACCGGCGATGAGCATCCTCTTCGAATGAAGTCTTCTTCCCGAATGAAGGTTCATTTAAATGATGTCATCCAAGATGGCATCCCTTAGATTCTGATTGTATGATAGAATTCTATCAGCCAATCGGAATTAAGGTTAAAAATTCCTATTGGATTGAACTTCAATCCTATTGGCTGATCCAATCAGCCATTAGGATTGAGCTCGCATTCTATTGGCTGATTGGATTGGGGGGGGCGTTTTTGTTAATTTGATAGGGCTATTAGATTAGGTGTAATTAGTTTAAATATCTTGTAATTTGTTTTTATTTTGTGTAATTTAGTGTTTGTTTTTTTTGTAATTTAGGTAATTGTATTTAATTTATTTAATTGTATTTAATTTAGGTAATTTATTTAATTGTAGTGTAGTGTTAGGTGTTAGTGTAACTTAGGTTAGGTTTTTTTTACAGGTAAATTTGTATTTATTTTAGCTAGGTAGTTAGTAAATAGTTAAGAACTATTTAATAACTATTGTACCTAGTTAAAATAAATACAAACTTGCCTGTAAAATAAAAATAAACCCTAAGCTAGCTACAATGTAACTATTAGTTATATTGTAGCTAGCTTAGGGTTTATTTTACAGGTATTTAGTTTTAAATAGGAATAATTTAGTTAATGATAGGAATATTTATTTAGATTTATTTTAATTATATTTGTTAGGGGGTGTTAGGGTTAGGGTTAGATTTAGGTTCAGGGGTTAATATAATATAGTGGCAGCGACGTTGGGGTGGCAGATTAGGGGTTAATTAGTGTATGGTGGCGGAGATGTTAGGGGCTGCAGATTAGGGGTTAATAATATTCAACTAGTGTTTGCGAGGCGGGAGTGCGGCGGTTTAGGGGTTAATATGTTTATTCTAGTGGTGGAGATGTCCGGAGAGGCAGATTAGGGGTTAATAATTTTATTTAGTGTTTGTGGTGCAGGAGGGCCTTGGTTTAGGGGTTAATAGGTAGTTTATGGGTGTTAGTGTACTTTTTAACACTTTAGTTATGAGTTTTATGCTACGGCTTTGTAGCGTAAATTTCATAACTACTGACTTTAGAATGTGTTATGAATCTTGCGGGATAGGCTGTACCGCTCACTTTTTGGCCTAAAAAAAAAGCCTGTAATACCGGCGCAATGGAAGTCCCATTGAAAAAAGACTATATGCAAATTGCGTAAGTTGATTTGCGGTAAGGCAAAAAAAGTGTGTGGGACAGCTGTACCTACCAGACTCGTAATAGCAGCGGTAGTAAAAAAGCAGCATTATGAGCCTTAACTCTGTTTTTTTACTCATAAAGCAAGACTCGTAATCTAGCAGTTAGATTTTTTTTTTGTTATGTTAGGTTTCTTTTTAGTATTTTAAGCTACTGGCGACGCCAGAAATGTGTAGCTGCGCACATTTCTGAACCTCACCAGTTTATCCGACTTACGGCAGTATAGCATCTGCCGGCGCGGTTTATGTGATTCACCCGATATGCGAGGTGAATTTACGGGCGACGTGGGTTTCAGCAGTTGTAATCTCACCCCATGTGTCTAACAGATACTAGGTGACACTAAGGTGGCTTTGTCAGAAATCCAGGTGCTGACTGATTGCATCTGGACAGGGGCAAAACCATCACACAAGCAAATCACTGAGACTTGCAAAATAAGTGATCTTCCCGCAGACTGCAAGAGCTTCCCAGAGAATTAAAGCAAGGAATGTCCTCCTCTACCTCACGCCCCAACACTGCACGCAGCACTGAAGCTAACTCACACTGTACAGAATATGAAGTCTAATAATAAACAACTTGCGGTTTATCGCCTCCTGTTTTTCTCTCATAGGCTGATGGGTAAACGCTACACAATTTACTAATAATAGTAGACAGGAGCATGTGTCGAGTTCCTGCTGCAAATTCACATTTAATGACTGTTCTTCCATACATTTTGTTCTTCCATACAATTTTAAACAACTTTACAGTTTACTTCTATTATCAGATGTGTTTCATTCTCTTGGTATCATTTGTTGAAGGAGCAGCAATGCACTACTGGTTTCTAACTGAGCACAAGGGTGAGTCAATGACAATCGGTATATATGCAGCCACCAATCAGCAGCTAGAACCTAGGTTCTTTGCTGCTCCCGATCTTACCTAGATAAACCTTTCAGAAAAGGATAACAAAAGAAGCAAGTAAATGAAATAAGATGTAAATTGGAAAGTTGTTTAAAATTGTATGCTCTGTCTAAATCATGAATGACTAATTGTGACTTTACCGTCCCTTTAAGTATGATTTTTTAGTACAGAGCACCGCATTGTGAGTAACACATCTAGCACTTGGACCACTTAGGTATGAATAAACGCTAGTGAAATACTAACGATCTAAACACTGGACGCCCATGCTCAGGCAAGATCCTGGGCCCGGGGAAAATGCTGCGGTAAAGCCAGGTTTGTTTGATTCATCACTGAGAGGCTCATCTAGCAATAAGAGACTTGTAGCTCATTAACCTGTCAATAAGACACATTACCTCTGTACTCACTCTCTGGTGTTTGCCCACCTATACAGAGAAATGAGTGAGCCTTATCTCTTCCTTTAGGCAGACATGAGCCAGTTAAGAGCGGATTAGCATAGCTTGTTCCCCTAAGTGCTCTGTATTTGCAATAAGTTCTGGGTGCACACAGGAGGAATGTATTTATCCAAACACCCTGCGCTTCCCAGGGAAAACAGGGCATGGCCAAGGTATCTGCTCTCTGATACATAAGGGGTATGTAATGTGTATGTAAGTATGCAAGTAGAGTGCAGTGTATACTGGCAGCAAGCAGTGCCTAAGTTAAAGGGAAAGTCAACACTAAAATTGTTATTGTTTAAAAAGATAGATAACGCCTTTACTTAGCCATTCACCAGCTGTGCACAACCAACATTGTTATAATATACTTTATAACCTTAAAACTTCTAAATTTCTGCCTGTTTCTAAACAACTACAGACAGTCTCTTATCACATGCTTTTTTATTAGCTTTTCACAATAAGACACTGCTAATTAATGTGGGTCATATAGATAAAATTGTGCTCACTTCTGTGGAGTTGTGTCTGACACTGCGCTAATTGGCTAAAATGCAAGTCAATATATAATAAATAAAAGTTATGTGATCAGGGGGCTGTCAGAAGAGGCTTAGATACAAGGTAATCACAGAGGTAAAGAGTATATTAATATAACTGTGTTGGTTGTACAAAACTGAGGAATGAATAATAAAGGGATTATCTATCTTTTTAAACAATAACAATTGTGGAGTTGACTGTCCCTTTAATGTTATACAGTATATTGTGTAACATGGTCAGGGATCATTTTCTTGTACTGTTCTCAGTGGTTGACGAGATACTCAGTACTCACATATGGGTTGAATAAAGGAAATGAGCAGAATAATGTGCATTATGAGTACATGAAGGAGCACTTTTAACATCATGCAGGTCAGTGACCCACAACATCAGAACAATGACACTGCGCGGCAGCATTGATCTTCTTCAGGAGGGAGGACGGGCTCTTTATGGAATCCCAGATGTTTTATCTGGTGATAGATAATGCACAAGTCCCTGAACTGTGCGTGCCGGCCAATCTCCACTCACCTGTGAACATTCCACATTCCGACAAGTTTTGTTATTGCAACACAAGCTGCAGAATCAAAGGAAGTGTAAAAAACTGAATGAAAGATTAGTGGGATATTTAGTTTGAGAAAGGAGAGATTAAGCTGTATCATGTGAAGAGGGGCGTTGGCATTTGGCCTCTGAACTCAGCAAATTCATATTAGCTTCTCCAAATTTGTATTCAAATTCAAATGATATAAATAAGAGATGTTTGTGTTGCTGTTATTTATATATTTTGCTGCATATGCAGAACGTATTTTAACACTTACACTGTATAAAACTACCTGTGCTTATTCACTGTAAATTGACATTTAGGACTAGATTACAAGTGGAGCACTAACTTATTGTGTGCCCGCAAACTAGCACATTTTTCCATTTGCGGGCGCGCAATAAATAACCAGCCAGTTCAAGTGGATAGTTATTGCTACTGCGTGCTCACGGCACCAATTAACGCTTATAAAATTAACCAGACATCAGATCTCTGGTTTATTTTTATAAATGTGCCCCAAATGCCCCCAAAATACAGTGTAGTATATTTTATAAAAAAAAATAAAGATAGCAGCATCTTTATTTATTAATAAAATAAATGCACTAGGCAGTATTTTGGGGTTGAAGTTGGTGGGAGTGGGCAATTACAAAGCAGTCTATAGGAACTGTGTGTTCCCAGTAAATATAAGTAAGTATAGCAGCATATAGACATATAGACATATTAACACCTAAATATATATGTATAGCAGCATATAGACATATAGACATATTAACACCTAAATATATATGTATAGCAGCATATACAGTACATATATATTTATATATGCTGCAATTGCTGTGCAACTCATGCCCTTAGGCACAGAAGACTATGGAGCACACTCTTGTGAGCACAATGCTTCCCAGTGATGCCAACGCGAGGTCACGTTCACATTGCTGAAAACTTGTAATACCAGCAACCACATCATTTTTTAGCGCTCCACTTGTAATCTGCCCCAAGTGCACTAAAGCTGAAGGTGCGTTAGGAATATTTCAAATTCTCCTCACATAGAAGAAAATATTTTTATTTTTAAACAGACATATATATATATATATATATATATATATATGTGTGTATCTGTTTATATGTATGTATTTCTGCACATTCATATTTACACATATAAACAGATAAATATACATGTATATATATATATATATAAAACAAAAACAAGCAGGCACTCACCGGTATTTAAATAAAGGGTATCTTTTAATCCCACAAGGTGTGACGTTTCGGAGTATTACCTCCTTCCTCAGACATAACAAGAAAGTCAATAACAGCAACCTCTATATATACACACGTGTGAACATAAAACCACTACTAATCATAATTAAGTGATTTGAATCAGCTGGAAGCATCAGGCGCATAGCATGAGTCACTAGGGGCGTCGTCTATAGCCTTAGTTACCAGCCAAACAAATTTAAACTAAAAAACGTGGCTAATTAGATAAAAACAATGTTGCTCTAATGCTAACACTATACATCCATAATCAAAATCTACAACTTAATATGGGCGGACTGCTGAGGTTCTCATAAATACAACGGCAACTTCTATGGCCATAAGCAAAAGTATAATGACTAACGGTAAAATACTATGCAGCCATATATCAATGTGGGCAAATTACATAAGTCTCAAAGGGTATATAACTGCTAATAATATGAAGAAAAAGAAAAAAAGAGAAGAAAAAGAAAAAGGAAAACACATAGTAGAGGGTAACAAGAATGAGAAAATGACTATGACTACCACCTATTCAGCGGACAAGAATACGTTCTCCACCATACTGAGAAATAACTGGGAGATACTAAGATCAGACGAGACACTTACTTTCAAATTGATGGATGTACCTAGAATAGGTTTTAAAAAAGGAAAGTCACTCAAAGATATAGTACAAAATACTGATCCCGTACACTGCTATAGCTCCAAAACATGGTTAGAAGGGAACAAACCAGGCTGTTATAAATGCAGCGGATGCACTACCTGCAATGGGCTACAAGCTGGGAAATTCCAAGGCACAAAAAGAAGTATCTCCATAAGCATAGGATGACCTGTACAACCAAGTATATAGTCTACTTACTGTTTTGTCCGTGCAGCTTGTTTTACGTCGGCAAAACGAGCGACGACTTAAGAACCAGGATGGCGAATCATAGAAGTGCGATACGCACGGCGATTAAGAATCAAGACACGGACCAGCCGGTGGCCAGACACTTTCTGCAGAGTAGACACAATGTAGCGGACTTGCGCTACACCAACATTGATCATGTGCCACCCCTACAAAGAGGAGGAGATTGCAATAAAATACTTTTACAAAGGGAAGCGAGATGGACATTTGAGCTTGAAACTCTGAGCCCTGAGGTATTGAATACTAAAATAGAATGTCATAACTTCATGTAGCTATAGCAATTGGTATTTTGAGTAGTACACCCTAGCATTCTGTTTATTCCCATGTTTATTCCCTTGTGTTCCCCCTGTAAATTGTCTCCCTTTGTCTTTTCGTGATTTTCCCTTGTTTTTTCGCTTGTTTATTCCCTATGTTTTTCCCCCCCTCTACATTCTGCTCTTCTGTCTAAGTGTCATACTATGTCATTCTCTTTTGTCTAAGTGTCATACTATGTCATTCTCTTTTGTCTAAGTGTCATACTATGTCATTCTCTTTTGTCTAAGTGTCATACTATGTCATTCTCGTTTGTTTTATGGCTCATTTTTATTGCTCTTTATTTTGTGCTTCTACTATGTGTTTTCCTTTTTCTTCTCTTTTTTCCTTTTTTTCTCTTTTTTTCTTTTTCTTCATATTATGTTGATAGCAGTTATCTCCCCTTTCTGACTTATGTAATTTGCCCGCATAGATATATGACTGCATAGTATTTATATATATATATATACAGTATATACATATATAATAAACATCCAAAAGAACCCAGCACGCTCACAACAGTACAGCCTCCGGGTTGCACTTCAAACACTGCATACAGATATCCCACAAAAGAAAGCACTCTCCGGTCTTTTTAACGTCAGTGTTTACTGTACAAAATACAAATACATGTGAATGTTTTCGGGCATCCACCTGTCCTTAGACATACATTTGAAATACATTACCACCCTTATATGTGCTCCCCACGCTGTCTCCCCGGTGATCCAGCAGGGTGACTGGCTGATTAATATGAAGAAGGATTTGGATGAATATGAAGCTGAGCTAGTAGCCTTTAAAGAAAGAAAATGGGATTCGGTGACCTCTGATTACAGAGATAAACAAGTGTATAAGTGGCTTTTGGGAGTTGAAGAAAGGCGCACAAAGTATAGAAATAGGCGCAATCGACCAAGCAAACCAAGAACCTTGGAAACCATGGATAGTTCTGGTAACAGCAATTAAACAGCATCAATAGCAGCACCCCGTATTTAAGGGGGGAATAACCAATCCTCTTATGGTATGGCCACGCGTTCAAAAAACGTGCGTGGAAGAGGCCACACACAAGAAGTGGGAGGTATAAGCATCAGAGGAAGACCACCAAGATATTGGCAGAGACATTGCGTGATGACATAATTATCAACCTGAGTAGTCATCAGACCAGAACCTGAAAGACGGGTGCTAACAAAAGTTTTTATGTTTATACCGACTAATCGGGCAGATGATTTCTCTATGCAGGTTGATTTATACAGGTTTAAGAGACAACTAGCTCTCAAGGAATACTTTGGCTCAAGTGACAATACAATGGATAACTTCAGGAAGAAGGGGCAAATTGACCCTAAAAGTACAAATTAAAGTATACTCACCTTTTCCAGATTGGTGGAACAGGAATTAACTAACAGTGTGCATACCAGCAATAAGATATGTTACAAACTGCTGTTTGTAACTGGCCCTTTAAATGAAAAATTGCCCTGCTTCCCTGGATTTTGGAGAAGCCTATTTGCCAGCCTCCTTCCACATGACTATGGCCCCTGGAAGATTGTGCCCCTGAGGACATATTGACTTTTGTTGGGTGTGTGTGGCCCTTTAAGAACCATCTGGGGACATATTGTGACTTTGATGAACAATGCCCCTTTAAGACTATGTCTCCAGACCTGTGAAATGACTTGTCCCTGGCTTTCTCCCACTTGGTTCAGTTTCATTGTGTGCCATTAAGAGTTAAATTTTGTTCAGCTTCAAGAAACCTATTCTAAATACAAGTCTGCTGGGATTAGCTCTAATTAGGTTTAGTGATCAACTTTCCCATTGTCTAATCAGACTAGTATTGATAAGGTGGACTGCATTGTTTTATTGTGTGTAATGTTATCTGCTGAAGTAAATGTTGTGGCCTGTCAAAGGGAGTGTCTCTCTATCTAATATCAAATGTGTGATGGGGGATTTTATGCCTCCCCCTGAGAGTGTCCTGTTTGCATGTAACCTCAATAAAAAGGAGACTGTGTGCTCCAGCACATCAGACCTATGTTGACCCTCTAACTTGAAGCTTTGACTCATGTTTGTAGGATACAGCTTATAATCACTACAGGGATTGCTATGCTCTTCATACTCCCTTAGCTACAGGGATTGCTACAGAAGGAAGAGGTTCACCTACTGGAGCCTGGTCATAGGTCCAGGGCGCAGAGCAGACGGCGAGATACCAGCCCAGCAGCGGTGGTTCATAGAGTCTGCATTACTTATGGTGGCTACGCAGCAGTTATAGTGTCCACGGTGCTGCTGCTCCTTTGGTGAGCGCTAGGAGCATCCTTTTCTACGGTCCAACTTCCAGCCAGCCTGGAGGCAACCGTAACATTTGGCGGCAGTGGTGGGATTGGCGTCCTAGCGCAAGGAGCAGCACCACAACAGCACTGGTATCGTAGGAAAGTTATTGAGGGCAACGCTAGCCACTGCACAGCGTTCCTACCTACAGCAGCATGGAGCTGACAAGATACTGGTCAGAACCATGTGAAGAGCACCTCAACCGGATCCGTCGCTATGAGGGCGCGGATTTCGTTCCAGAGGTAAAGAGGCGGCTAGTCCGATATGGTCCAGACCCTGCGCAGGAGGTAGTCAGTCGCATCATCCGGGAATTGGATACGGAGAACAAAGCGGCACGAGCCTTTGAGCGCCAACTGTGGAGTTTGAGGGTATGGACACCTGGTCTCTCTCCCCAGCCGCAGCATGTTCCACAGGGAGAGGGGAGCAGCGACCTCCCTCCCAGCGGCAGTATACTGTGCAGAGGGAAGAGACAACCGGTCTCCTTCCCCAACCCCAACCAGAGATACCAGAGGCAGCAGGCCTCATAGACTGGTCCTGGGAGGACCCCCAGCAGGCAGGTGGAGATGGGACCGCAGTCTCTCTACCGGCCCTACAGGGATGCTGGGCAGGCGGCCCAGATCCCCAGCGACAGACCCAGCTACAGGGAGGGGAGAGCATCGACCTCCCTCCCCAGCCGGAGTGTGCCTTCCAGGGAGAGGAGACAACCGGTCTCTCTCCCCAGCCGCAGCATGTTCCACAGGAAGCGGAGAGCATCGACCTCCCTTCCCAACGGCCGCCGGAGTATCAGGAGGAGGAGGTAAGCCAATCTCCCCCTCCCCAGCTAACTCCTAACTTGGGCCCAGGGTTAACAGTGGAGATGTTGGCCCCCACTGACCCCCACGTTCCCTTTGCCACCGGGCAGGACTATGCCCCAATTCCCCCAGCAGAAGAGCTGGCATCAGGACAGAGCGCTGCTGGCCTCTGCCCTACAGACCTTGTCCTTGTTACAGAACTGACCTGCAAACCCCTCACCCCAGCAGAAGCGCTGGCACCAGGGCAGAGTGCCGCTGGCCTCTGCCCCCCAAGTACCATCAGCTATTTGCCCAGCTGCGCCAGGAAGGCCGAGGATGCTGCACTTTCATCCTGCAACCTGGAACTTACAGGCCAGTACTACGTATTGTGGGGGGGCTACTTTGCTGCTAGCGATTATTTGTGGGTGGGTTGCGAGACTAACTTGGGCACTGACCGGCAGAAGGTCAGGTGCCTGGTTAGTCTCCCTCCAAAAGGGGAGATATGTTACAAACTGCTGTTTGTAACTGGCCCTTTAAATGAAAAATTGCCCTGCTTCCCTGGATTTTGGAGAAGCCTATTTGCCAGCCTCCTTCCACATGACTATGGCCCCTGGAAGATTGTGCCCCTGAGGACATATTGACTTTTGTTGGGTGTGTGTGGCCCTTTAAGAACCATCTGGGGACATATTGTGACTTTGATGAACAATGCCCCTTTAAGACTCTGTCTCCAGACCTGTGAAATGACTTGTCCCTGGCTTTCTCCCACTTGGTTCAGTTTCATTGTGTGCCATTAAGAGTTAAATTTTGTTCAGCTTCAAGAAACCTATTCTAAATACAAGTCTGCTGGGATTAGCTCTAATTAGGTTTAGTGATCAACTTTCCCATTGTCTAATCAGACTAGTATTGATAAGGTGGACTGCATTGTTTTATTGTGTGTAATGTTATCTGCTGAAGTAAATGTTGTGGCCTGTCAAAGGGAGTGTCTCTCTATCTAATATCAAATGTGTGATGGGGGATTTTATGCCTCCCCCTGAGAGTGTCCTGTTTGCATGTAACCTGAATAAAAGCAGGCTGTGTGCTCCAGCACATGAGACCTATGTTGACCCTCTAACTTGAAGCTTTGACTCATGTTTGTAGGGGACAGTTTCAGCTAATATCACTACAGGGATTGCTGACTATGGTGCTGATGATTCTTTGGTGAGCGCTAGGAGCATCCTTTTCTACGGTCCAACTTCCAGCCAGCCTGGAGGCAACCGTAACAAGATACATTGTGATAACCTGAGCCAATATGAGAGAACGGCATTAAAAAACCTGAGAGAGAATCATCAACTGGTCATCAGGGAGGCCAACAAGGGAGGAGCATTGGTGCTCAGGATTATAAAGATTACAGACAAGAAATTTTGTCACAGTTGTCTGATACTCGGACATACTGTAAGTTGGTGGGTGATCCAACTAAAGAATTCAAGAAAGAAATTGACAAATATATATTGGAGACAATGGAATGGAACTGTCTTTTTAAATCCTTGGGAGAATATATGATGGTAGAATTTGCCATCACCCCTGATCTACACACTCCCTAAGGTACATAAATATCTGACCCATCCTCCGGGTTGTCCAATAGTATCCTCTAGGGGTTCTATATTACAACCAATTGCTACCTATTTGGACACATTACTTCAACCTCTGGTACGTAATATGACATTCTTTATATTGGATTCTATTGAAATCATTCAAATAACAAGAAACATGATTGATGTAAATGAAGATGACATTCTAGTAACGTTAGACGTCACCAGCCTATATACCGTTATTCCTCATAACGAGGGTTTGGCTGCATATAATATAATATATAATATAACTAATTTGAGAATAGTTATTATTTTTGCAGGTTTCAGGAACGGCGATGGGGGTCAAATGAGTCCCCATCTTATGCCAATCTATATATGGCATGCTTTGAGGAGGAGGATACAATATTGTTCAAGGATCCCAGAATAAAATTATTCAAGATATATATAGATGATCTCATAATGGTATGGAGAGGATCTATGGAGGATCTTGAAGATTGGTTCTCTACATTGAATGAGCAGAACCACACTTAAAAAATTTAAAATGACCTGTGACAAAATGAGGATTGATTTCTTAGATCTACAGATCCTTAAAGTGGGCAATCAGCTGACTACCACATTGTTTCATAAACCAACGGATCGTAATTCCCTGTTGGAGGCTACCAGTTGTCATCACCTGAGTTTGAAAAAGGCTCTGCCTAGATCACGATTCAAGAGAGTCGTGAGGACCAACACAGACCCAAGTAAGAAGGAGCACCAACTAAAAGAAATGCATCAGAAGTTTCAAGAGAGGGGATATGGCCGTAAACACCTACAAAATTAATTGGAAGAATCGCTATCTATGACCCAGGAACAAGCCCTGGTAAAGAAGACAAGGGAACCAACAAATAAGGGATTGAAATTCTCCACGGAATTTACCCCTGATAAAATGGACCTACCAAGTATTCTAAGAAATAACTGGAACATTGTAAAATCTGATAACAATCTACCATTTGATAATGTGGATGGTCCTATGGTAGGGTACAGGAAGGGTAGATCTCTTTGAGATCAGTTATTACACACAGACAGCAGACCGAGTTATACCAATAGAACCTGGTTAGGGTCGGAAAGAAATGGGTGCTATAGGGGCAGTGGGTGTGTAACTTGTAGTGGTCTATCACAAGGTAAATACTTTGTACATCCATGGAGCAACAAACGGTATACCATAAACTACAGGGTTACATGCACCACTACACATATAGTGTATATGCTTCACTGTCCCTGTGGGAAATTTTACATAGAGAAGACCCAAGACGATTTGAGGAATAGAATGGCTAACCACCGGTCAGTTTACATTGGCAGTGCTGAGCAACCGGTGGCTAGGCATTTTCTAATGCACCAACATAACGTGTCTGATCTCAGGTATATAATCATTGATCATATCTCAGCACCCATTAGAGGCGGGAAAAGAGCAAAAATGCTTCTCCAGAGGGAGTCTAAATGGATATATACCTTAGATACACTCATCCCCAAGGGTCTTAATACCAATTTTGACCTTCATTGTTTTCTGTAAATTTAATTGTAATTTTTACTTCTGTATGATCTATTGGGGTACCCATTTCTATCTGGGGGCTTGGGTATTACACTCCCTTATTAGCTTAACTAATTTATATACATGACGTTTAATGTGCAGGTTCATATACTTGTTTCTATTATCTAAGTATACATGTTATTTGACAGTTAGTGTGCCCATCAATTACATTTAGGATATGACTCCTATGTGACATATATTTCCCTGATGAGGACAATATACATAGGGTATCTTAATCCATTAACAGATTTATTTATTTTCTAGTAGGCATGTCTTTATGACAGTTAGTGTGCCCCATTATTATATTGTATTAATTAATTAATTTTGTTCATACTTATCTGTCAGTGGACTGTTCCTCTTTTGTATGTGGAGATGTGATACTTTTATCTCAGGTTGAGTTGTATAAACAATGTATAACACAGATTTATATTTTTGTATCACGTATATGGATTCTGACATAATGAATGAGTATTGGCTCCCATTGTTAAAGGGACAGTCTAGTCAAAATTAAACTTTCATGATTCAGATAGGGCATGAAATTTTAAACAACTTTCCAATTGACTTTTATCATTAAATTTGCTTTGTTCCCTTGGTGGTATTTTTGAAAAGCTAAACCTAGGTAGGCTCAAACTGATTTCTAAACCGTTGAAAACAGCCTCTTAGCTCAGAGCATTTTGAAAGTTTTTCACAGTTAGACAGTGCTAGTTCATGTGTGTTATATAGATAACACTATGCTCACTCCCGTGGAGTTATTTAGGAGTCTGCACTGATTGACTAAACTGCATGTCTGTCAAAAGCACTGAGATAAGGGGGTAGTCTGCAGAGGCTTAGATACAAGGTAATCACAGAGGTAAAACAAATATTAATATAACTGTGTTGGTTATCAAAAACCAGGGAATGGGTAATAAAGGGATTATCTATCTTTTTAAATAATAAACATTCTGGTGTAGACTGTCCCTTTAAGTGTTATTACCTTACCCCTTATGCTATATGCTATTGGTCATTTCCACAATGTCTGTGCACATTTTAACATTGTTTGTACATATCTGTGGTTTAGGAACATAAATGTTAGTATGTTTTTAATCTTTGTTTTTTTTTGTTGGCCCAGATGGCGCTCCGTAGCTCAGCCTGTGCATGCCCAGTTACGCCGTATGTACTCTGCAGGGTTTCCTGATGTGGCAGAGCGGATCAACGGGGAGACAGTGTGGGTAGCACATATAAGGGTGGTAATGTATTTCAAATGTATGTCTGAGGACGGCCGGACGGCCGAAAACGTTCACATGTATTTGTATTTTGCACAGTAAAAACTGACGTTAAAAAGACAGGAGAGTGCTTTCTTTTGTGGGATATCTGTATATACTGAATATATATATATTCCAAATAGATGCACTCCATAAACAGTATCCACTTAATGCCACGGTGCTATATAACGATCCAAATAATGTAGCAAAAATAAGCACTCGCTGGTCTTTGTAATAAAACTTCACATTTAATGTAGAAAATTTAAAAGCAAAGCATAACATTTCGAGACCACATTGGTCCCTTTGTCAAATGCCAAGTACAATCACCAAACAATCTTACCTACTATAGCCCAATAAACACCGCCTAATATACCCAACAGTGTCTAATTATCACATCCCCATTAGCTGAACAGCTGAACAGAGCTCCGACGCTGTTTGCGTTCCACGGAGCACATTGCGTTCCAGTGATGTCATCGTCACGTGACATTTACTTCCTGGTTCCATATCGATGCTGACACGCTGCTCCTGACAGCTGTCAGAATTAGCACACGTGTTAGAGAAAACATGCACGGCAGAACCATACAGTAGTGCCTTGTATGTACAATATCTCATAGAGTGTCTGACCATGTATTAACAACAAGGGGTATGCATTATTAAAAAGACTTCACCATTAAAAACAATAAGAGACCTATGCTATGTACATTATGAATATTAACATTAATATGGATACTATATGTTTACAATTAATCAGATGTGCTTCATGACAAGCAAGAAATATGGTAGAAAACTCATGTTTAAGACCGAGGTACCAAGATGATTATATAATAACCGTCTGTTTAACCATTACAGTCTCGATAAAGCCAGATCCGAACTACTTGAGGTTTGACATCTTATGGTTATGTCTGAATACTATCTGTGTGTTTCGAGTATTCATAGTCCACCATGCAAGGAGTGGGTTGATGTTAGTACACAAGATCCAGAGGCAACCCATTTATTTATCAAAGAATGCAGTAAAGTCTATAATGGTATTCAGTCCCTTGGGAGCCACAGTGTCCAATGTATATATCCACCTTGATTCCAAACGTAGCAATTTTTGTGCTCTGTTGCCTCCCCTCCGTAGAGTCGGTATATGATCAATGAGCATCGTTTTCAAGCTTGACAGATTGTGTTTATGCCTTGCGAAGTGACGTGCTACGGGCTGTTCCGAGTCTCCTTTATCAATGGCCTCCCAGGTGGCAAATCTATGATTGGCCATACGTTCACGGAAGGTGGTAGTCATTTTTTTGAGTATATAAATCACATAGGAACTCATGCATGTT